>NW_014569925.1:54918-95782 GCF_001313835.1 Polistes canadensis
TATATTTGTATTATTCTATTATTCTGAGTATATCTCTTTGTAACGAACTTTGGTAACTAGTCACTAATATTACTACTCTTCGTCTTATATATCCTCCTAGTGRHRCGCYAAGCTATTCAGCTACTWAMCGCGTCAAATTTAAAGAGAATATATTATCTTTACATGTATACTATATATAGCTATTAATAGATATGTGTCCACTGCTATTATCAAGGTGATACTGCTAAGGTCATAGGGTTTTTGCTTTAGGCTTGGTGCCTTTGGTCTTAGGTTAGTGCTACTGCTAGATTCTAGGTTTTACGGAAAGAAGTAAGATGATACTGCTTGCAAATTGGTTTTGCTGCTAGGTTCTCGGGTCTACTTTTGATACTATAAGCTTGGTGCTACTGCTAAAAGCAAGTGGCAACTACAAGTTGCTAGTTGCTACGTCTAGGTAGAATATGCTACTTATAAATGTTTTGTGCTGCTATTTTATACTTTGTACGAAGTTTCACTTTTAGGTGCTGGGTGGTACTGATAGTTCTAGGTGCTACTGAAAAGTGCTTGGTTCTATTGCTAGTGGCTAGGTGCTACTAATTTGTCCTGGGTGCTACTGCTTGGTTTTGGGTTTGACTACTAGGTTCTAGGTGCTCATGCTTAGGGTTTGGTGCTACGGAAATGTACTTAGTTTTATTATAAGGTGCATAGTTTTACTAGTATGTTCTAGAGGCTTTTGCTATGGACTAGGTGGTAATGCTAGGTTTTACAACAAAGTACTACTGCTAGATTCTAATTACCGCGGAAAAATACTTAAGGATACTGCTAAGGTATTGGTTTTACTGCTGCGTCACTCTCTCTTCTCGAAATTGTCAGTGTTTTCTTGGGGGTTGCATTCTAGTCCTTCTCAGGACTTGTTATGAAACAGAAAGGTGACAAGGAGAGACATAGAGAGTGGAAACTGTTGAATTATAGTATGTCAGGAAGTATGAATGGCAACAGAAGTATGCGTTTAAGGCCGCCTAGGAGCTACTCTCCTATGCCTCATCCCGGGCGAAACTTTAAACGGCTTCGGCTGCGCCGAGTAGAGTCTTGCGCGTCGCTCTCCCTCAATAGAATGAGTGAACTGCATGTCGATGCATGGAGATGTATATGGGCCTAGCCAGTGCGTCGTGGGACGGATGGCTGGGCCTCATAAAAATTAGTAGCTTAGTAGTCAGGAACGCCTCCGGAAAACCGTTGAGTGCGTCACAAATGTAAATAGTAGGTTAAGGCTCGCCTCCGGGAGACCGTTGAGTACGCAATAATTTATAAGGTTTGTGTGTGCGTATAGAATGAATGGGTGAGGATAAGGCGAACCGGCCTTGCTCGCCCGTGGCGGTTACTGTTGCTTTTGTATTATGTGTTTCAACAAGATCTAGGGGGCCTATAAAGGTTTTACACTCAACGGACAAAAAAAAAAGGGTTTTGTCAGGGTTGCGCAGGTTTCGTCAGATAATGCAACAGTACGGTTTTAAACAGGGACAAGGGTTAAGAAAAACTTTCGGCGGAATTACGACCTCGGTCCGGCTAAAACATCCCTAAAATACAACATCAAAAAATAACCCAAAATCAATTACTCAACAAATCAAAAAACATAAACCCTTAACTGCTCCAAAAAGGAGAAAACTTTCAGAGCGATCTAAATCAATAAGGGATACTTCTAAACCGTCACAAATTACTAGACTTCAACAACCAAAAATTTCTACAAATAAACTGGAGTCATCATCTGAAACTTCTCCACCCAAATCACAATTTTCCTCCAGATCAACATCTCCTGACTCTTCTTTTTCCACGGATTCAGAAGAACAAAATCCTCACGCTTTATCCCGATCCGCTGCAGTGGGATTACTCTTTAAAATTGTTAATTAAAAAAACATTTTAAAAAATAGAAATGATAWTCTAGTAATTTTTATAACTTGTCAAGGTACACCTTTAGATAAAGGCGTGTTAGAACTCAGTACAATTAAAACATTGCCTGTATATAAAGACATCATGTCCGAAAGAGCAAAAGTTTTCAATTACACACGTGACAAAAAATTGATTGCTCTACCGGTAGAAAAACCGTTAAATAAAAAAATGATAATAAATGTTTTAAAATCACTTTTCGACGTAGTAATAGAAATAAATCTTATGTGAATAAGTATCGCGGAAACACGTAAACTGAGTGATATTCCTTGGAAAAAAATTGAAAAAATTATAAAAGATTTATTTATAGTTTTAGAGTTAGTTCTAATGATATGTAACTCTTTGGTAAGAACTTCGGAAATAAACGAAATTTATGACATAATCAAAGAATATCACTCGTCTATCATGGGGGGACACAAAGGAATGACTAGAACATATTGTTAAATCAGGAATCACTATTTTTGGAATATCATGAAAGAAGAAGTACGAAATTTTAATAATAATTGCAAACAGTCTCAGATGAAAAAAATGACTATTGTGGAACCAAAAAGGACCGATAATAATCACGGATACTCCAGGTTGTGCTTTTGACAAAGTAGCTTTGGATGTCGTGCGACCTCTTCCGATGACAAAAARAAGAAATCAATATATTCTAACTATGCAATGTCTTCTAATTAAATATTCACTTGCAGTGCCTTTAACTCCGATTTGAAGTATTTCTACGGCCGTCGCATTTTTTAAAGATTTTATCTGTCTTTCTGGTTCGCCGCGAGTGGTTTTAACAGATCAAGGAAGAAACTTCGTATCCGTTATGTTTAGAGGAGTAGCAAAGATCTCATTATAGACTCTTTTTCTTTATTTTTCTGTTTTGATTAAAATGTTCTGTTTCTGGATGAAAATGTTTCCAATCATTCTAATTGTGAAGAACAATCGAAAACGGACTCAGAACAAGATGTATTATCAGACGCAAGTGATTACAAAACCAATTATTTGGACTAAAAAGACATGCAAGATGCAGTTGAAAATGAACGGGCTTCAGCATCTCGCAAATGTAAAGCAAGTAAAGAACTGAATAAATCATCTTCTTCAAAATCTCGTCGACGTGATTGCCAATGGACCAAATTATACGGCAAAAAAAGTTTTGCCTGCGAAACGCAAACAGCTGCATGAAGATCATATCGTGTAGGCACAGAAGAAGTCCCGCATAAAGCAAGCTTGGCAGATGATGCTGTAAATCTGGATTCAATAGAGGACTTTTGGGATCCTTTGTTCAGTCAAAAAATTATTGATATAATCATCAACAACACGAATGTGAAAATCGATGAGGTGTGTGCTACCCTGGTTGCTGAAGATAGAGCCCAGACCTATCACCATCACACTACGCTCTTGAAATTACAGCTTACATCGGTGTTTTATACTATGCTGGCTAAAAATTTTACCTATGACTAGGGTCGGAAGTGCGTACAATGTAGCTGGAAAAAAGATGAAAAGTCGCGTATCGGATTTTCTGCTTATTACAGACCAGTTTGCGATGAACATCAGTTCCTTTTATGTACTGACTGTGCTTGTAAATAAATATGACTCACATTTATTATTTCTTGTTCACTTATAATAAGAATAATATTTTTTCACTTTTCTAATCATAAATATGTGTTTGAAAAGCATAAAAGCAAATTTTATGATTTGTAATTTTTTCTATTTTTCCCTCCAGTAATTTTGCAAAATATATATACTTTTTGAATATTTGAAGAATACTGTTATTTTTTTATAATAGAGGTATATATTGTGCGTGTAATCCCAAAACTCTAGCTGCTAATATTGCAAAATGGCGGAGTTATGAATTTTTTCCATACAAAACTATTTTTCTAGACTTTTGACCAATGTGACTAGTTATTAGAACGCCATTTATGAACTATCTAACTTAAACCTTAAGAAATGTTAAAGGACTCTTCAATAAGCGTGACCCAATCAATTAAAAGTCTTAAAACATCTACACATCTTGTCCCCAATAGGGTTTTTTCTGCGTTGGATAATTAGTTATTATTTCTATTAGCAATTATATATATATTAGCAATTCAATTAGTAATTGAAGATAGTCTTTTATCACGTGTATACTTACTTAAAAAAAAACCACTTTAACACAAAAAATGCCAGGACAAACTGAAACCACACTTCGATTTTATACAATCTTACAAAAAAAAATTTTAAAATCTTAGTAAGACAAGCACAAAAACCCATACTAAGAAATTCGAGACTGTACTGGTTCATTTTTCTTTTATTTGAAATATCTCAATAAAGCATATTGCAATATGTGTGCGTAATATTTAAGTACATATGTTTTAATTRTTCATTTAAATAAAACTTTATTTATATGTATTAGATAGCATTAATTTCCACGCATTATTGCAATAACACAATAATTATATTAAAAAGTTTAAAATTATATAAATTTTTAAAAATTATGTTCCTGATAATAATGGTTTTGCCGGTAAGCATTGATCCCTGTTGTAGCACTTTAAACATACTTGCAATTAGTATAGGTTGCCCGTGGTGGCTATCAGATTCAACGTTTTAACATTATATTTCTTTTCAGTGTACAGCTCGAACTAGAAGTTTTTTAAGAAAATTAATTTTATAACAGAATATATTAATTTTAAAAATCAGTTGGACTTTGATCATTTCTTTAAATATTGTTATGCTATTTCTTTTAAAAGTAACTATATTGAGATTAATGGCAATTAAATTAAATTTAATTTTTAACTAAATACTTCCTATGAAATAGTATCTGTAAATACATAATATTAAATGATTGCGCTTTAAAGAATCTGTCTTTTGATAGAACTTACTAAAACTAAATTTGTAAAAGTAAAACTTCTTAGACAGAAGGATCTATGTTAAAATAATTTTCCTAAATTGTTCCCTTTTAATTTATGAAAATAATTATCTTATCCGAATTTGATAAGGTATAATAAAAATAATATTCTATTTTGTAAGAGATAAGAGATTTAAATTATAAAAACTGAAATATTTTGTAAAACTCTCAATCGATCTTTTCTTTTTACAACCTACAGCAATATCTAATATTATGATTTAAGCATTTCGTTATGCAGTCTTGTGTACGATTATTTTTTATTTTTATGCTTAATTCTTATTTCGTTGTAGGCGAGAAATGTGGAATCTAAGAAGTTACTTAAGAAAGGATAAAAAAAATTCTTGCTGCCATAAAAAGTAGCAGAAATTTGAAAGTTTTTATTTCCGGAGATAGGCGTCGGGCCTGTGCTTGAGAATGTATTCTTTCCTACGTTGTTTAAATAGTTATTTGGTATTCTATAGAATATCAAATTATTATGGTAATTACCTATGAAAAACTGTCCCAATTTTCCAATTTCCGACTTCGTCGGAAGGCGCT
Organism: Polistes canadensis; assembly: GCF_001313835.1. Taxonomy (NCBI): domain Eukaryota; kingdom Metazoa; phylum Arthropoda; class Insecta; order Hymenoptera; family Vespidae; genus Polistes; species Polistes canadensis. Next base: position 60,251 of record NW_014569925.1, read on the forward strand.
ATGTATTGATAAAAATGCCAACGAATTGCTCCTGTTGATGCGACCGATGCCTTAATCGGTACTCCAGAGGATTGTTGTGAATCGAAAAATGCCCTCACGGGTGATATCGAAATTGTTTATTAATAGGAAGAAGGAAAGAAAAATAAAACACCAATAACAAATATATTTGAGCCCAATCAGTACTAAAAAGTACGCTTTATTTGGCTCGTCAGGTAAAAGCCTTTCAACATAAAAACCCTGGTTGAAACGTTGAAGAAGAATCCGTACAAATCAGGATAACTCTGGCCCCGTGCAGGACCATCTTTGTCCCTTGTCGCTGGCCGAACTTAAATGATGTAGTATTGCGCAATACAAATAATTCTCCTCGAAGTAGTTCTCGCAAGTTTCAGCTTTCTAAGCTAGATGAATCTCGAGCGATGAATCACGCGTGATGAACCAAGAGTGCCCAAATGATGAATGCCCACAGGTGCAAGAACGCGCTTAGTTTTATGCCAAAAAGCGATGCAATGCTGCACCAATCACCGAAAAGCCCGAGCATAACGCGGCTGTCGATACATGTGATTGGCATAATAAATGTGGTGGGAGAACTCAAGCTAGAAGAAAGAAGGGGCCCTTACAAGCATCTGGGCGCAACTGTGGTTACCACCAAAAACAAAGATACCGCTTTGTCGCGCGTGTCTCACGCCTTGGCAGGGCCGTACACACCCCAGCGCTTCGCCCTACTCATTCGTTGCGTAGGATACATAACAGCTTCCAATGACTAATTTCCGGCTTTGACCGTAATATACATATATCCAAAAATAAAGTATATATCTTCAAAATATTAAAAAGCATTGAATAAGATAAATAATTTAGTAATTAACCTTTTAGTGTTTAATCTAGCAATAATATTAAAATAATTGATGATAGTGTTACGTCAAGGGGCTTAATAAAAGGTTTCGTCTTTTTTTTGTTATGCTGTGAAGTCTTTCTGTGCAGGGAATGACCTAAGGAATTGTGACTGAATTGACAAGTGATGAAATTTGAATGTAAAAAACTGAAGGGAGAGAGGGTAGTTAAAATATGAGTTTAATTACCGTTCTATTTCAGTGAAAGTAGATAATTAAATATTAAATTAAGATGCTTACTTTTTCTGCTGCTGGTGGGATAGGTCTCTGACTCTGGTTCAATCAACACAAGTAGAATAATTCTAGTCGCGGGAAATAAATGTATATTACTGACTCTTCAATTCATTTATCTTCAATATTTATTCTTTTACGTTACTGATCAATCTTACAGAATGTTTCATTWATTTTACAGAATGCAGAATACTAACGTATTAATAAAAAAATAATACAAACTTTTAAACTGAATACAAACTTAATAATTAAATCAGACTTATGAACTAAACTAGACTTATGAACTAAACCAGACTTATGAAATAAAACAGACTTATGAACTAAAACAGACTTACTAACAAAGGGACCGTCAGATTACAACCTCTAAGATTTTTTCAAAYTTTGCACACTTGCAGTAGTCTATTAAAAAATTCATTGTATTTAGAAAAAAAGTAGATATTCAAGCGTTTCCGAAAAAACAGGAATAGAAATAAAATCGTCTGATCGATTCTTTGATAGGGAAAATATTTTTTTTCTGGTCTTTTCTTATTTTTTGTTTTTGTTATTACAAAGTATGTTCAATTCGTTTTATTCTTTTTTATAGAGTAGTTTATGGTAATTTTTTAGAGAACCTAATAAAAAAATAGGTGCATTTTTTTTAAAAACAATAAAAATCCAACAATATCACGCAAGTTATATAATTAATTATTATAAATAGAATTGCAAAGAATAAATTTCAAATATTTGTTTTTTTACGTTCCTGGAATGATTCACTTTTCATGATAATATTCGTCGTACAAAAACGCTAAAAAGAAATTTAATCCGGTTTCGTCGGTATTGATTCGAAATAAAAAAAATACAAGTACAGTCAATAATAATTAAAAATGTATTTGTTATTTTAAAAGAATAAAATCAGCATAGTTGTTTGGTCATATTACACGGGCTTGCTATTTGATCGTCTTTTCATTATTAAAGAATTCATTCGTGGCGATAGATCTTGTTTTAGAATTGTGTATCAATATCTAACAATGAATTCGGCTACTCTCTTGTGTGTTTGATCCTAAGGTTTTTATAGCTATATTATTTTTTTTGTTTTCGTATAGCATATTCTATAATAACAAAAACCCAAAATAAAAAATGGCTAGAAAAAAATATTTCCCCTATCGAAGAATCGATCCAACAATATCATATAAACGAAACCATTTTTGCGTTTTTTGAAAACGATTAAATATCTAATTATTAAAAAAAAGTACAACAAATATTCTTATAGACTACAAGTGGGCAAAGTTTAAAAAAAATCGGAATGATCAATCTGAGGGTCCTATTGTTAGTTTTTTATTTGGTGGTTATATTGACGCCTACAATGCTTACTGGTTAAAAAAATTAAAAAAAAGTATACTTTCTAGGGGTAAAGTCCAGACGACTTTAGATTCACGAATTTCTATTAGTCTGCGTCTATAAGAAGAGGAATTTATCCTTTATCAGGTTGTTATATTTCTTAAGAATGATAATATATACGAAATCTCTAGAATAATTACTTATAAAGTTATTCGTACTTTTTATTTGTAAACGACATGCTACGATTCTGAAAAATATTCGTTTTTTCATTCGTTTTCTTACTTAAAGTAATAAAATTATGTCGGGTTACCTGATATACACCTTCGACGAGGAAAATCTCAGCAATAAAATGAAAAAATTGCATAGGACGTAACAATAGTACGCAGACATTTGTATTTTGTTAGAAGAATAGCTTTCAATTGGAAAGATGTATTTTCTGTAGAATAAGGAGACACCCTCTGTTTTTAAAATAGCGGATTTTAGGTAAAGTAACATTTGATTGCAAAAAGGTAGTATCTTTAGTACTTCTTGAAGTTATCATAACTGAGGAAAGGTCAAATGTAAGACTACAGTGCTTTTAATAAGGTTTGAGATTTAATCGTTTGACTGTGGTTGGTAAATCGTGATATGCGGCTTAAAAATAATATATAGTGAAAAGTTAAGAATAATTATTTGATTAACATCTTGATAATAGTAGATTATCTTTTTTTAGTAATTAAAGAAAATAGAAAACAATACATACATAGATATTACTACATATATTTATTTAAAAATATAAATTCATAAGATAAATTCGTAGGTTTCTATAATTTTCCAAATAATTAATTAATTATCGTCGTGTTTTTCATGTTATGTTTATTGTCTCTTTTTCCCTAAAACAAAATTATCTTTTACAACATCGTACTTAGTTCCTTGTTATTCTTTATTCATATTTCGTAGCTAAATCATTCCTCGTATAAAACACATTCTTTATAATTTACCAATCTAATACCATACCATGCGATCTCCTTTTGTTACATAACCATATTATATTCGCGTTATCCCCTTCTATCATATTACTCTCTCTCTCTCTCCCTTGTCATTTATTTGTAATGTCTTTTTTCTTAATTTTCCCTTTCTTTCCAATCCCCACTTAGCACCCTCTCGGAAGACAATTGATCGATCGTATTATCGCTTTGGTTTTAGTTACGTATGTCGCAAGCATGCACACAAACACATTTTCATGCACTTATACTCACACTATCAAAACACGACAAAAGAAAGAGCACTTTCTTTACCTTCTCTTATAGGCCAGTCAATAAGAGGCAAATGAGAAATTTTCAGGTCTACTGCACTTACAATTTCATACAATGGTAATTCGACGACGCTGAATCGAATAGTGCTAATTTTTTTGCAATACAATGTTGCATTTACGAGAAAAAGGGTAAAAAATGTTAAAAAATGGCCGTATCTTAGAATCTAGGCATTAAATCGAAAAATGTCTCAAACAAAAGTTGTTTACAATTAAAAAATAAATAAAAAATGTTAAAAGGTGTATCTTTGTAATTGCGAAAATAAGCGAGAGATATAGGTAAAATTGATTTTAAGAGTAGGAGACAAGCCTTGCCTCTTCGTTGGTCTTTACACGCGAGCGAGCTAGCTTACGTTATCTTGAGGTCTCTCAGTCGTGAATATGAGTACGAGTTAAAAAAGAAATTGATATTTCTCTCTTTCTATTTTTCCCAGCTGTAGGAAGTATTTTTCGTCTTGGCCATCAAGTGTCGAGCGTTTTGTATACGAGTGCGAATAAGACAGGAAACCGATATTTCTTTTTTTCTATTTGTTCATGCGATAGCGAATATTTTTGTTTTAGCCATCGAGTGTCGAGCTTTATGTATGTAACTGTCAAACCTAGAAATCAGGCATTACAATGAATGTAAAGAGCCTTTAGACGAAGTCGGTAATAAGACTTTTTGGAAAGTTTTTCCTATTCATCGAACATAATACTTTGATATTCTATAGAATATCAAATTACTATTTAAACAATGTTGAAAATAATGCATCCTCCAGCACAGGCCAGACGCAACTCTCCTCCCACCCCCGCCACAAACACACCGCTAATCGCTCGCATACACATACATAAAAACGAGCATGATGGGGGTTGTTGAGAATGTGTATCCCTGTAATGGAAAATCTGTATTCTTTGTCCTTTATCGTATCGGAAAATAAGCGGGTTTAGAATGAAATGTTTTTTACCTGCATTTCATTAAATAATCATTCGAAGAACACATAGTAAAAAACAAATATTTTTTTAACTAATTAAAAACCTTTACTGCTCCTTGAATTTTTGTGTGCGGGTTTTTATACGTGGGTTTATAAGACTGAAATTTAATAAGATTGAAATTTAAAAAATGGCAAACATTTTACAAAAAAAATCAAATTTTGCTCAAAATTTAGATTATTTGTAGCTCGCTAATATTACATTTTCCATACAATCGAAAAACTTTTAGGTTATTGTACAGAGAAACATATACAAAGTAAGCAGAAAAAAAATCAAAGCGATCGGATGATTCTTCTTCAAATTATAACTGCAGTCAATTTAAAAAATGTAGTTTTAAAAAAACGCGTTCAAAGATAAAATAATTGCTTTCTGATCCCTAAGCAGATACTCTTTAGAAGGCTGTTATTCTCAAACTATTTAAAATATTTATTTGAAATTTTAGGATGTTATTTTTAAAGATATAAACTATTGAAATATAAAAAAAAATCCATTTTTTTTAAATTTTAAACTAGGTGTGCCCTTTATTTAAAAATAAACGAGAAAAATGAATTGCTCTAATGTTAAAAATATGCTGTACCATCAATTTTTATTAAAACATAAAAATGATATATATGTATATATAGGGTTGGGGTAGATATGGTTAGAGTTGACGTTGGAGAGCGAGTGCCAAAAGAAATTAGTAAGGAAGAAGTAATTAGGAAAACAAGGGAAGCGAAAAGGAGAAATAGTGGTGAAGACAGGAGAGAGAAGCCAGTACAACTGTAGGCAAATAGATTAAAGGAGAGGAAAGAGTTTAAGGTGCAAGTGTAGATAGGTGGTTTTTTTGTTGAGGTTAGGTGGGATAGGATGAGTGAGGAAGTGGCAGGGTTGAGCGAGGCATCACTAGAGGGAGCGATGGGAAAGTACAATGTGGCCGTCACGCCAAAGCTTGGCGCCTCCGACACTCTTACCGTCACGCCTCAAGTGGCGAAACTAAAGAACTAAAAAAAAACCACGTTGATGAACAACCGCTACTATTCGCTCTTCCGTCCCAACCACCGAGCGAGACACACGCGTACTCACAAGCAACGAACAAAGACGTGAAACCTATTCACTACTTCCTTTATCCTCTTTAAGATCTTGGTAAGTTTATTACATATTTTTGTACAAGTCCTTTTTGATCCGTTTATAATAAAAATATTCATACAATATTTTTCCCTAGTTAATTATTTATTTCTAAATATTATTAAACACGCTACAATTGGTGACCTTGACGTGATCAAAAAGGATTACCGAACCACGTGCTAACTTACGTGATCCAAAATCTTCAAGGTCGCGTGCAACCACGCGCATACTTAGTATAAACAGAGGACACTAAAAGACCAACAAAACTATGTCGTTCGACTTGACTCGCTCACCACTAGTTACAAGAGCAACAGGACGGAACGAAGACATGGGCAACATGGAACAAAACACGAGACGAATGCCACAAGAGGCATCCACTTTCCATCAGGCGTCCATTGGATCGGAACCAGCCAGCCATCTCACACCCGCAACTGCTGATAATTTAGTAAACGAAGTCACAGTAAGATTACCAACATTCATGGGCAATATGCCGGACATTTGGTTTCAGCAAATTGAGTCTATTTTCAAGAACAGACGTATCACTTCGGACACCAGGAAATACGAACTTGTCTTCGAGGCATTGACTCCTGATATCATGGAGAAAATATCCGACTTTCTTCGAAGACCACCGGAAGTAGATAAGTACAGTGCTATAAAAAGACTTCTATTACAAAGACTAACAGACTCAAAACAGAAACAAATTCTAAGGTTTCTACATGAACTACAATTGGGAGATAAACAACCATCACAATTCCTACGGGAGATGCGCAATCTGGTTGGTGACTTGGTCCACGAGGATTTTCTTCGAACCCGGTTTCTTCAGAGCATGGCTATGAATATCCGCACTCATCTGGTCGGCTGCATTGAAACCACGTTGGATAAATTGGCCGAGATGGCGGACGCCATACTGGAAAGTTGTGGAGGAGCATACGCAATGGCGGTTTCGCACCGGAACACTTCTCCAGAAGCACGAAGGCAACAGGTGACCGAACCACGGTTGGGCGCCCTTGATGAGCAAGTTAAAGAGATACTGGTGAAACTCAATGCCTTGGGCGAGGACCGCAGACGCGGTCATACAGGTGATGTTTCCCACGGGGGTTACGGTGGCGAAAGGCGCAGCCGCGACCGTACGGTGCGCCATGAACAACGTCCTCGCAGCCGAACACATTCCGGAGACAAGGGAATCTGCTACTATCATCGCAGGTTTGGAATAGATGCACAACACTGCTTACGGCCATGTAGCTTCTCACAAATGGATGGCAAACAGGAAAACTAAAAATGCTGTCCGCGGCACAGGCGGACCAGGGCAGCACCATATTTCCACAAAAGACAGAAATCCGTCTCCACGTTTACGACAGACGCACCCACGTAAAATATCTGGTTGACACAGGTTCCATGGTCACCATTTTACCTAGAAGATTATGTAAAGAAAAACTGACAGCACAACATCTAAGCTTATACGCTGCAAAGTAATCGAATATTAACACATATGGTACAAAATTAATTACTCTTGATTTAGGTCTTAGACGTCCTTTCAACTGGACTTTTATCATCGCTGAGGTAAACACAGCCATACTTAGTGCGGACTTTTTAGCGCACTATGGCTTATTAATAGATATGCGACACGGAAAGCTAATAGACAGAAACACTATGCTCTCAATCCCAGGCACAGCCACTGAGACGACAATACATAGCATATCAACTTTGAGCCATGATATGCCATTTGCAGGTTTGCTATCACAATACATAGACATCACAAAACCCAATTTCTTTTTGCCAGACGCAAAGAGTGCGTTCAGTCACACCATCGTCACTGTAGGACCATCTGTTACTGAACTTTCACGTAAACTCTTTGGGGAAAAAGCAACTGCAGCTAGAGCTGAGATACGCCGACTTTTGGACAACGGAGTAATACGGCAATCTAGCAGCCCATGGGCAAGTCCAATGCATCTGATTAAAAAGAAAGACAATACATGCAGACTATGTGGTGACTATCGCAAACTAAACAATATTACAGTACAAGACAAATACTCATCACCTCTAATTCAAAATCTATTCTTAACTATCCACGGCAAAAAAGTCTTTTCAACCATCGACTTAACAAGAGCTTACCACCAGATACCAGTCAACGAGAACAGCATACAAAAAACAGCCATTACAACACCTTGGGGATTATACGAGTACGTTGGAATGCCATTTGGATTAAAAAACGCTACTCAAGCCTTTCAAAGATACATTGACTACATATTCAGGAAATTGGACTTTGTATTCATCTATATTGATGACATTCTGGTCATGTCTGAAAACCACCAACAACACACTCACCATTTACAACAAGTATTCCAGAAACTATCTGATCACAAACTGTCAATTAACGTCAACAAATGCATTTTGGAACAGGAACAAGTACCTTTTCTTGGCTATCACATCAGCGGTGAAGGATATCATCCAAATCCAGACAGAGTCAAAGCCATTGATCAATTTCCACTTCCTGCAACAGTCTAGGAATTTCGGAAATTTCTTAGCATATTTAACTACTATCGTCCTTGCATTAAGAATGCAGCACAGTTGCAACTTCCTCTTACAGCCTATCTTAAAAATTCCAAATGAAAAGACAAAACTCCTATCTCCTGGACTGAAATCTCAAAACAATCCTTCTATGATTGCAAAAAAGCACTTTCCTCTGTAGCTCTTAGCAATTACCCAATTCCCACTGCAAAACTACAACTCACGACAGATGCTTCAACCACAGCAATCAGCTCAACGCTTGAACAGCTAGAACATGACAACGAATGGAGACCGATTGGTCTTTTCTTACGGAAACTAACAGATCCTGAAAAAAGATAAAGCACTTACGACAGAGAACTTCTTGCCATTTTCGCTAGTATCAAACATTTTAAACATCTCTTAGAAGGACGACAGTTTACAATACGATCAGATCACAGACAGCTAACTTACGCATTCTCACAGAAACTAGGAAAGGCATCTGAACGACAACTAAGACAACTAGACTACATCTCACAGTTTACAACGGACATAGTCTACGTAAAGGGTGAGAAACACGCTACAACAAGGCAGAAATTCTAAAGAAAAGAGGCCCGGAAAGACCAAAGAAAGGCGAAGGAAAAGTGGAAAATTATGGCAGCGAGAAGATAGTTCGTTTCTTGACGGTGGAGGAAGAAGAGAGAAACGGCGCGTGTATAGGGTGGGTTCCGAGAAGCAGGTTAAAGCGGACGCCGTGCAAGTACTCGGCAGAAATGGTGAAGGAAAAAAGCAAAGAGAAAGGGATGGAAAGGAGCGAAGATGGGGCAAGTGGTGAGTGTAATGGGCAGCGTAACTTTGTGGGGCTGCTAAGTGAGGCGCACGAGGGAGTGTAGAAGAGGGGTGAAGTGTAGGGACGGAGAGAAGAAGGAAGGAAGATGTGCTGATAGTTTTGGGAGAAATGGAGGGAAAGGTGCACAGGCAAGGTAGTGAGCATAAGAAGGATGAGAAGAAGGTTAGAAAAAACGGAGTGGTAGGAAAAGAGAGTGTGGAGGAAAGCGCTGGTAACAGTAAAGAAAAAAAAGAGAAGAAGAGGTTTCGAAAGGGGTGGAGAACTATATTGAGAATATCAGGAGCATCGAGTATTTACCAGAGGTGTCGGAGGGTTTATACAATTGGCTGAAAAGATTGAAGGAATCGACGATAAAGATAGGAAATAGAATAAACAAGAATGAGAAAGAGCTAGGGGGTGTGTTAGGACAAGAAGTTAGAATTAGAGTAAATAATGCGATGGATAAGATATGGCAGCGGGTGAAGGACGAGATAGGCGGATGGAAAAAAGAATAGAGACAGGAGGAAATGTGTGCGGAATGTGCAAAGATAAAAAATGATAGAAGAAGGTGGGAAAATGATTTATGGAGAATGAGAGAGGTTGCGGATCGTGACAGGAGACAGTGGGAGGAGGAACGTGGGCGACTATTGCGGACAATAAATAGGCTAGTAATGGAAAATGAAGGCAGGGATAAAAGGAGAAAGGGTTTGATGACAAGAGACGAGGGGGGAAGAAATGACAGCCTGGAGTCTGTGAGCGATGTGTCGATGTAGTATGAAGGGGGGATTGTCCAAAAGCGAAGAAGATGAGATGAGCAGAAGAGCAATTGAGTGATCGGTAGGCGAGGTGGAAAAGTAAGGAATCACAGCAACAATAATAAGGGCAACTTTAGCAAAATGGGCTTTGAGCAAAAAAAGAAGAGAAAAAAGCAAGATAGAGGACCTAAGCCGTTATCGAAAGGGGAATGGGGGGAGGAAAAAAGTAAAAGGGAGAGCCGGAGGAACAATGTTTGCATCTCCTTTAGGGAAAAGAAAAGGACCTCGAAAGAGGGTATAATAAAAGAAGTTTTAGGAAGAACAAAAGCTTAAAAGGCAAACGGTGACAAAACACGTCAGCAAAAAGCTGATAGTTTTAATTTTCAAAAATTAGTTACAGAAGATAAGTGTGATGAAAAAAGCAAAGGAGTTAAAAGGGTCAGGGATATAATTGAGTAACGACTGTACAAGAAAGGAGAAAGAAACAAAAAGGTGGCTTTGCGGGGTTGCGGAGAAAGAAAGAAGAATAGAAAGGCAAGTGTGGGCAAATTATATGAATATATGGTTAATTAACGAGTGATAGAGATGGAACGAGAGGAAAGGGAAGCTTTTGCGGTGGAGTAAATAGGAGGATGGGAGGCAGCCCTTTCGGAGCAAGTGATATGGAGGATGGAGGCAAGAAGGAAGGGAGAAAAACTAGAAATAACGAAGTTTCGTGGGCAAATAAGAGGGAAGATGGGAGAAGAAATGGTAAGAATGATATATCTGATAAAAAAGGATTCAAAGTAATAAATTGGAACATAGCAGGAGTGTTTAAAATAGGAGAAGCGTGGGAGATGTTAGAAGAGATGGATATTATAATACTGTAGGAAACGTGGGTAGAAAAAAAAAATGAAGATAAAACGGAACAAAAAATGAGTGGAAGGTATAGCTGGTACTTTTTAGCAGCTTATAGCGAAAAAAGGGTGAAGAAAGGCAGAGCAAAAGGGGGTCAAGTGGTAGGTATAAGGAACTGGAGCATAAAAAAAGAGAAATTCGGTGTAATCATGGTGAATGATAAGGCAAAGGAAAAGACAGCTATAATAACGGTGTACAGCAATGTAGGAATTAAGAAATTGGAGAAGGAATTGAAAGAATAAATATTGGAGGAGGGAGGAGCCACCAAGAATGTTCTTATTGTCAAAGATATGAATGCAAAAAATGGACGTGAACAGGCAGTTAATATTAAAGGTGTGGAGGAGTTTGAGGGGGAAATAAGGAGGTCTCAGGATAAAACAGTGAACGCAGAAGGTAGAAAGCTGTTAGGCATATGTGAAGAGCTTGGTTTGAAGGTATTGAATTGGAGGGCGAAAGGGGATAGAGAAGGCAGAATTACCTTTGTAGGAGGTGGTGAAGAATGTAATGGATCGGTAATTGACTACTTGATTGAATTAGACAGAGGAAAAAAAAGTACGGTTAGATGGATAGGGATGAGGGAAAGAATGGAATCAGATCATTTGCTAATAATATCTGTGATAGGGGGAAAAGGAGTGGTAGGGGAAGATGAGGAGGGAGAAAAAAAAGAGGAGCAAGAGAGGGGGAGATTAATATGGATAGAAAAGAAAGCGGAAAAATTTAGGGAGAAAATTTAGCAGAAGGAGGAACTTGGGCAGGGAAGGGACGGTTAGGAGGGGGTGAAAAGAAAATACTGTGAGCAGCGGAGAGGATAGGGTTAAAAACAAGAGATAGAAAAAGAAAGAGAAAGAGAATGCTTCCAACGCGGTTCAGTTAGGAATAAAAAGTGCAAAGAAAAAAAGTTTAGGATAAATCAAAAGCATTTACGAAGGATAAGAGTTTAGAGAACAAGCAGGAATTGGGTAAAGAAAGAAGAAATGTGAGAGACACATATAAGGAAGGAAGGGAAAAATGGAGAAGAGAGTTGTGGGAGGAAGTAGGAAAATCCAAGGATATGACAATGTGGGGGAAGGCGATAAATAAATTCAGAAACAAGGGTAGATGTAAAACGACAGAAAGAATAGCGAAGGAGCAATGAGAGGGGCATTTCGTAGGGCTGTTAAATGAGGAAGGTAGTGAAGAGAGAGAGAAGTAGGGAAGGAGGGAAGGATTAGAAGTTAATGCAAAAAAGAAGAGAAGGAAATTAGCGAGGAGGAAAAGAAGAAGAAGAGAGAATTTTTTAAGGAATTCGGGAAGAAGGAATTAGAGATTGCTCTGAGCAAAATAAGGAACGGGAAGGCTGCGAGAAAGGATAAAATAGGAGTGAAATTTTTTAAGGCTTTACCGGAGAGGCAGAAAGAGGAGATGAGAGACGCACTAAATAGAATCTGGTAGCATGAGGACATGGCAAAGGGTTGGGAAAAAGCTAGAATTGTTCCAATTTTTAAGGATGGGGATAGGGACAAGGCAGAGAATTATAGAGAAGTATCGGTACTGGATGTGGGATACAAGGTATTAACAAAGATGACAGAAAGATTAAGTAGATGGATAAAAAAGCATAAAAAGCTGAAGGAAAGCAAGGCGGGATTAAGAAAGGGAAGAGGTTCTAGAGATCGGATTTTCACGTTAAATGCAATAATAAATAATAGGTTGAAAGCAAAATGTGGGAAGCTGTATTTGGCATTAATTGACTTTAAAGCAGCATTCGATAGGGTAAACAGAGAAAGGATGATAGTAAAATTAAAGGAAAAAGAGATAGAATGTAGAATGATAGAGACAATAAAAGAGATATATAAGGAAACGAGAGCAGAAGTACAGACTCAGGGGAAAATAATCGAAAGCTTTAGAACAGAACAGGGAGTGCGGCAAGGTTGCGCGCTAAGTGCAGTCTTGTTCGATTTGTACATAGATGATCTGGAGAAAAGATGAATTGCAAAGAATGAGGGGGGAACAGTAATAGGGAAATAAAAAATATTTGCAATAAAATATCCAGATGATGTTGCAGCACTGGTGGAGACTGCGGAAGGGTTGAGAAGCATATTAAAAGATTTAGAAAAATGGGCACAGGAAAACAAGATGAGAAGTAACAAAAAGAAAACAAAGATCATGATCTTCAGAAACGGAGGAAAAGTTATGAAAGAAGAGGAATGGGAGATAAATAAGACAAAAGTGGAGGTAGTAAGGGAATTAAAATACCTGGGATATTGGTTTACAAATAAAAATTCGGTTTGGGTGGATGGAAAGAAAATAACTGGGAAAGCGCCAAAGGCGGCGAATATGGTATAAGGGATTTGGAAAAGGGCAAGGAGAAATATTATGGAGGATAGGCTATTCTTATTAGATTCAATTGTGAAAGCGGGGGTTATGAATGGAGTAGAGATATAGGGGTTGGGAGAAATAAAGATATTTGAAAGGATACAGAGCAGATACTATAAAATGGCATTAAGAGTAAGCAGGAAAACGCCAAATTACATATGGAGAAGAGAGCTGGAAATTTCAACAATAGAATTTATGATAAGGGAAAAAGCGTTGCGTTACATCAAGGAGGTGTTGGAAATGAAGGATTCAAGGTAGCCAAAGATATGTGTGATGAAGGAGATAAGAGCTATTACGAACGGTAAATTCTTAAAATGAATGGAGAATTTAGTCAGTGTGCTGAGGGAAATGGTTTCGAGGACTTGATAGATATGTTAAGGGAAAGAAGAGATGGTGTGAAGATAGAAGAAAAGATAAAAGCGGGACTTGAAGAATTCTCATTCAAATCGGTGGCATATTAATCCTCTTTTGAGAATATTTTTCAACTTTTCCCATGTGGTTTCTTCGCAGAACTTCTACGCTTCCCTCGGGATATCATCTTGGTCCGCTACCTTCTTCTTTTTCAGCATCGTTTTAGTTGTCATTCGATTTGTTCGTCTTTCAGGTCCTCTTCATCTCCTTCCTCTTCCAGGAGTTCTCTTTTTGTTGTCTCAGTCTTTTCTTTCTTTTCTTCTAACACTTCACAGAAGTGTCCCCTCCATTCCTCATTCGTTATTTTCTCTTCTATGAGTAATTTTTTTTTCCATCCCTTATTAACACTAAACCTACCGACATTTCATGTATACCTAATCCTACCATGAGCGGTCAAATGACCACTTTAAAAAGACATATGAATCCTAATATTRAAAGAGATTTTTGCCAATTGGATATTAAACAAAATATTTTTTTGGGGCTACAATGACATCTGCTTCCCGCTTTTCTATTTAGAATTTTTTATTTACACAGTTTTTTCACATTTTTTTACCAATTACAGCATTATGTATTGCACATTGTCCACATACGTTTTTTTTAAATTTTATACTGATTTTTTTAGTCTTATTGACTTTACAATATCTTATATGACAGAATTTCCGTCTAGAAGAATCATTAGCTGTATTTATTATTGTTTTTGTTGAACATTCTTTGCTTAGCTGGCTCTTCTTCTGATAGTCCGTCTGCTAATTTGAATAAAAATTCTTGTCTTGATATTTCTTTACCCGTCGTTACTTTATATAAAATCTAAGCATTTATCTTGGCTAAATCTAAAATATTGAAAAATATCTGTTAAGACCATCTATGACATTTAGATTTCACACTATATTTTCTGATTATAAACATTCGATTCTTCATAGAGAAATTATTTTCTTTATCAGTTTTTCTATCCTAAAGGTATACAAATTCTTTCACATTTCCGAATTTTTATTATGTACAGGAAAAAAAATTGAAATTATTACAAAAAAATTTAAAACAACAAAATTTTTTCCTTCTTACGCAAATAAAGGAAGATTTATTACTAGAATTGCCGTTAACATTTATTTTTGATTTTTTGTGGTATTTAAAAATATATTATTTTTTAATATAGAAACAAATAGCAATATATATATTCTCATCATTGTCAGAACACATGAAAAAATTTTTTTTCTATATATAATATCTATTTTTTTTCTCACTCGCATTTGCATTCACGACCGAGAGACTTTAAGATAACGCACACTAGTCTTTCTGCGTGTAAAGACCGACGAAGAAGCGGAGCTTGTGTCCCATTTTTAAAATCACGTTTTATAAATATTTCTCACTTATTTTTGCAAATACGAAGATAAACCTTAAACCATTTTTTATATATTTTTTAATTTTTTACAACTTTTGTTTAAAACTTTTTTCGATTAAATGCCTAGATTCTAAGATATGGCTTTTTTACCCTTTTTTACCCTTTTTCTCATAAATGCGTCATCCAATTGCAATAAAAATTTGCACCATTCAATTCAGCGTCGTCAAATTATCATCACTATTAAATTTGCACCTTAATATCTCAAAAAGTTCGTATTTGCCCCTTATTGACTAGCCTATTTTAACTCTTGCTATTTATTCGTTCATTATTTTATTATTATAATTTGTAAATTATGTTGCGTTATCCTTCGCTAACCAATCACGTATCGATAAACAAGTCATTCACTCCAACACGCTTATTGATTTTCCTTCTCAAATACATTAACACTTTTTTTTCTTACATTTTCACCACGCTATACTCTACTTATCTGATTGTATATTCGCCTTTGAACGCCCGTTTAATTGTGATCTTCTTGATCATCGTATCCTTACGAATTTAAATTTTATGACAAAAAAAATGAGTTGATATTATTGATGGTGCAATTACAGCGGGTCTAGAAAGAGAAAAAATCGTTCAAATTACCTATTTCTGTATTCTTACGTGTAGAAATCAATTCGTTTTCAAAAAAGACGCTTGTTGTTAACCTGAGAAAAAATCAGTCTAGTGTCTAAAAGCATTTTTTTCAATTCTTATGCACATTTTTCTATATATTTAAAAGAATTTCAAGCTCCTTTTTGGACCTGTACGTAGTTGCAAAGTATAGGTTTTCTAAAGAAGTGCTAATAAACATTAGTTTTAAAACGTTAGCGTTAGAGATTTAGAGCCTATAATTAATAATAAAAATTTTCTAACCGAAAGAAATCAGTTAATTTTATTGATCGTACGATTACAGCAAACCTAAAAAGAAGAAAAATCGTTTAATTTCAATTATTTCTGTTATTTAACGTTTAGAATTCCATTGTTTTTCAAAGAATAACGCTCGTGTTAACCTAAAAACAAATCTTTTTTGTGTCAAGAGGCATATTTTTTACCGTCTATGGACATTTCTTTATATATTAAAGAGGATTTTTAGCTTCTTTTTGGACCTGAACGTAGTTGCAAAGTATAAGATTTCTAGAAAAGTGCTAATAAACGAAGGTTTTAAAACGTTAGCGTAAAAGATTTAAAACGCATACTTACGAATAAAAATTTAAAGTCCCAAAAAAATAAGGTTTTATTATTAATGGTCCAGCAACAGCGGGCCTAAAAAGAAAAAAAAAACGTTTAATTTCAACTATTTATGTTATTCTACCTGTAGAAATCAATTTTTTTTCGACAAAAGACGATCGTTGGTACTACCTGAGATATAATATGTTAAGTATCTAAAAGCATATTTTTCCCAGCATATACACATTTCTGGATATTTTTAAAAGATTTTTTAGCAGCTTTCTCGAACTGTACGTAGTTGCAGAGTATAAGATTCTAAACAAAGTGCTATATACCAGAAGTTTTAAAACGGTAGCGTGTAAGCATTTAAGCGTAAACTTACGAATTAAAATTTCAAGACCAAAAAAATTGAGTTTTTTTTTATTAATAGTTCGACAACAGCGGGCTTGAAAAGAGGAAAAAACGTTTAATTTCCACTACTTCTGTTATTTTACGTGTAGAATTCAATTCTTTTTGGTCAAAAGACGATCGTTGTTGACCTGGAATCCAATCTGTTTAGCGTCGAAAGGCATATTTAACCCCGTCTATTGCTCTGTATATTTAAAAGAATTTTAAGCGGCTTTCCGGCCTTGTACGTAGTTGCAGTAGATAAAATTTCTAACGAAGTTTTAAATACCAGAAGTTATAAAACGTTTTCGTTTAAGCTATGAAGTTTATAGTTACGAATAAAAAGTATTAGGTCTGAAAAAATTGAGCTGATATCATTAATATTCTGACCACTGCAATCCAAGAAAGAGAAAAAATCATTTTAATACAGCTCCTTTGGTCTACTTTACGTGTAGAAATGTATTCCTTTAAGACGAAAATCGATTGTTGTTAACCTGACATTTAATCTGTTTAGTTTCTGATAGCACATTTTTTACCGTCTTTTAAAATTTCCTAATATTTTAAAGAGAAATTTTTGCTGCGTTCCGGTTTGAATCTTAGTTGCAAACAATCAGATTTCTAAAGTTGTGCTAATTAGGAAAACTTATAATAAATTTTTGCTCAAGCATTAATGCGTATATTAACAGATATTATTATTAGGTCTGCCTAAATTAATCTGATATCTTTGATACTTCGTCATCTGCAGTCCTAGAAAGAGGAAAAATTATTCAATTACAACTATTTTGGTTTACTTTACGTATAAGGTTTAATTCTTTTTTGACGAAAMTCGAATGTAGTAAACATGACATTCAATCTGTTTAGTTTCTAATAGCAAATTTTACACAGTTTCTAAAAATTTTTTAATATATTTAAAATAAATTTTCGCTTGTTTATGGATTGAATTTTAGTTGGAAACTATCAGATTCCTAAAGAAATGCTATTTAACAGAAGCTATGAAACGTATGCTTTTAAGCTTTAGAGCGTATACTTACGAATAAAAAGTATTAGGTCCGAAAAAATTTAGCTGATATTAATTATATTCCGACCACTGCAGTCCCAGAAAGAGAAAAAAATCTTGTTAATACAACTATTTTAGTATACTATACGTCTTGTATTCAATTTTTTTTCTCTACGAAAATCGATTGTAGTTAACCTGACATCCAATCTGTTTAGTTTCTACTAGCAAATTTTTTACCGTCTCTAAAAATTTATAAATATTATTAAAAGAAATTTTTGCTGCTTTTCGGATTAAAACTTTTTTGGCAACTATCAGTGTACGATTGGAATCGATCGTGGGCGAGAAATTCACGTTTTGTAAAACGCGGCTTTAGTCCGATATTAACGATCGTATTCCCACCACTCGGCGCCGAGTATGTACACCCTGCTGGGCCCATTATCAAAGACATTTGTTCTATTCTTTCGCCAGACGCTTAAGAGAACACTTCATATAAAAACGAAAATCGTAGACGATCCATCATCCCAGGGGTAGTGCAATCACATCCCAGGGTCGACGATAGAAAGGTGACGGACCGCAGAGGCGGCAATTAACGGTAAAGGAAGGAAGAGGCGATACGAAACGGTAAGAAACAGTCTTTATTGGTACCAATTATTTTGAACGGATAAACGAGAAGAGCGGTACCACGTGCTTTGCCCGTAAGTGACCGTTRGTAGAGAGAAGAGAAGTCAACTACGGGTTTGTCCGTGGTTGATCGTCATTTAACGTGTAACGTAGCATTCAAACAGGGTTTTTATGCCGTAAGGCTTTTCCCTGATGAGCTAATAAAGCATTAGCATTTTTATTGGCTTAACCACGTGTTTTATTTTGTTCTAAATACCCTTTTACCTTCCTAACAATAACCTGAATTCAATCGCTGGAAGACTCCACGTTGGAGGAATTTGTGGCAAATACATTTTGGTGCCTCCTGTGAGGTCTGAATTTCTGATCTCTGATTTGAGCGAATCTGCGTATCTGGTAGCAGTAGATTGAGAACAACGGATTCAAGAACAACGAGGTTGAGAACATCTACTTCCTGAACACTCTCGCCACCCAGTCGAGCTAGTTTTCACAAAGGATTCGGAATAGGAGATAAGTAGATTCAATCATTTGTGCATACGCTTATTATGCGTATCCACTTTTAAAAATTGTCTCTAGCATTTATATAGGTGACCAAAAAATTGTCGAATATCTCCCAATGAGTTCCACTAAAAAGCTTAACGCTGGAATGAGTGAGATAGGACAGGATAGATAAATGAACACAACACTTTTACGCGGCACAAAGCTACTTGCCTCGGCATAAAAACTCTAACGGAATTGAGACAAAAGCCGGTGCAGAAGAACAGTTTATTTATTAAAACTGGTATAACGAACAATGACAAACAAAAGGCTGAAAAAAAAGATTATTAAAATAACGACGCGAAGTACCTTTTGGTCGCACGCTAGAGAGCTCTCTTACCATTCGCTTCCGACGCAAGGCGACAACCGAACGCACGCTACCTAACGATGGCGTGTCTGGCCATCACCTTATCCCACGTTGGTAGTCTGGCGACAGGTTGCAGGTATTTCGCTACAACTGTCCGACTACAATCCCCCGTTGGTAGCCTGGCGACAGGTTGCAGGTATTTTGCTACAACTTTCCGACTACAATCCCACGTTGGTAGCCTGGCGACAGGTTGCAGGTATTTCGCTACTACTGTCCGACTACAATCCCACGTTGGTAGCCTGGCGACANCCGACTACAATCCCACGTTGGTAGCCTGGCGACAGGTTGCAGGTATTTTGCTACAACTGTCCGACTACAATGCTGTTAGTGACAAGACACCAGACAACTTCACAAACTCCTCACTCACTTTCACACGCTCTAGCTACGTTGCCTAGAACAAGAACAAGATGGCGAGAAGCTCAAATGGGAAACACACTGCTTTTTGCTCAAACCAGAATAAATGCTAGAGTGAGACTGAGGTGGGTGCACAAAGCCTCACGCATCCTATCCCCTCCACACACCTCAAGGCTCTTTCTCATGCCTCTTGCACGATAAGGCGCGCCCGCATGCATTTTGACAGCCCTTGCGCGCCCTCGCAACCTAATTAACGCCTACGCCGTCTATCCTATTCCGCGCGCAATATAAACCATTCTAACAACATAAATATCGCTGAACATAAAGTAACCAAATAAAGTTGTAATAAAATAATTTTTTCTCTTTTTTTGAATGCAGGGGTCTAAATATAAATGATAATTGCTAAATTTTATTAGACCTAACACTTTTTATATGGAACTATACGCTTCAAAGCTTGAAAGAAAACGATTCATAGCTTTTGTTAAATAGAACTTCATTAGAAATTTGATAGTATTCTACTACTATTCAATCTAGAACACAGTAAAAATTTCTTTAAAATATATTGACCAATTTTTAGCGACGATATAAATGTGCTATTAGAAACTGAAAAGAATAGATGTCAGGTTGACTGCAATCGAATTTTGTCGGAAAACTATTGAATTCTACACGCAAAGTAACCAAAAAAAGTAGTAATCAAATGATTTTTTTCCTTTTTTTGACTGCGTTTGTCGAAATATAAATGGTGTTTGCTTAATTTTTGAGACTTTACACTTTTTATTTTTATGTATACGCTTTAAAGCTTGAAAGAAAACGTTTCATAGCTTCTCGTAAGCAGCACTTTTTTCAGAAATTTTGTAGTTTTTAACAACGATCTAATCCAAAAAGTAGCGAATTTTCTTTTAAATATATTTAAACATATTCAGCGACGGTAAACGTTTGATATGTGAAACTAAACAGAATGGACGTCAGGTTGAATACAATCGAATTTCTTCGAAAAAGAGTAGAATTCTACACGTAATGGAACCGAAAAAAGTGTTAGTAAAATGATTTTTTCTCTTTTTTTGACTGCAGTGGTCGAAATTTACATAATGTTTGCTAAAACTTTTTTGTGTAAAAACTTTTTATTTGTAAGTATACGCTTTAAAGTTCAAAAGAAAACGTTTCATAGTTTCTGTAAAATAGCTCTTTTTTAGAAATTTTATAGGTTTTTACAACAATCTTATCCAGAAAGTAGCGAAAATTTCTTTTTAGATATATTACAATATTTTTAGCGACAGTAAAAATGGGCTACTATAAACTAAACAGAATGGATATCAGGCTTATTACAATCAAATTTCGTTGAAAAAGAATTAAATTCTTCACGTAAAGTAACCAAAAACACTTAAAATAGAATGATTTTTTCTCTTCTTTTGGACTGGAGTTGTTAAAATATAAATAATGTTTGCTAAATTTTTTTGGACTTACTACTTTTTATTTGTAAGTATACGCTTTAAAGCTGGAAAGAAAACTTTTTAAAGCTATTGTTATATAGCACCTTTATAGCAATTTTATAGTTTTTAACTACGATTTAATACACAAGGTAGCGACAATTTCTTTTAAACATATAAAAAAATTTCTAACGACGTTAAAAATGTGCTATTACAAACTAAACAGGGTAGATTTTAGGTTGACTATGATTGCGTATCCTATGCAACGAGTGAGTAGGGCGAGGCGCCGGGGCGTGCACGGCCCTGCCGAGACGTGAGACACGCTCGACAAAGCAGTGTCTTTGTTTTTGGTAGTAGCAACGGTAGCGCTAAGATGCTTGTAATGGCCCCTTCTTTCTTCTAGCTTGAGTTCTCCCACCACATTTATTATGCCAATCACATGTATYGACAGCMGYGTTATGCTCGGGCTTTTCGGTGATTGGTGCAGCATTGCATCGTTTGTTGGTATAAAACCCAGCGCGTTCTTGCGCCTCTGGGCATTCATCATTTGGGCACTCTTGGTTCATCACGCGTGATTCATCGCTCGAGATTCATCTATCTTAGAAAGCTGAGACTTGCGAGAAACTACTTCAAGGAGAATTATTTTTATTGCGCAATACTACATCATCTAAGTTTGGCCAGCGACAAGGGAAAAAGGCGGTCCTGTACTTAGCCAGAATTATCCTGATTTGTACGGATTTTTCGTCAACGTTTCAACCAGGGTTTTTATGCCGAAAGGCTTTTCCCTGACGAGCCAAATAAAGCGTACTTTTTAGTACTGACTGGGCTCAAATATATTTGTTATTGTGTTTTATTTTCCTATCCTYCTTCCCATWAATAAASAATCTCGATATCACCCGTAAGGGCATTTTTCGATTCACTACTATCACCTTTGAGTACCGATTAAGGCATCGGTCGCATCAACAACTATAATCGAGTTTTGATGAAAAAGAAATAAATTCTACACGTAAAGTAACCAAAAAAAATTTTAATTACATGATTTTTTTATTGGGACTAAAGTTTTAGAAATATAAAAAATATTTGCTAGATTTTATTGGACATAAATCTTTTTATTTGTTATTATACGCTTTAAAAACTTGAAAGAAGACGTTTTAAAGATTTTGTTATTGAGCACTTCTTTAGAA
This sequence comes from Polistes canadensis, assembly GCF_001313835.1. Taxonomy (NCBI): domain Eukaryota; kingdom Metazoa; phylum Arthropoda; class Insecta; order Hymenoptera; family Vespidae; genus Polistes; species Polistes canadensis. The sequence goes on from NW_014569925.1 coordinate 82,191, forward strand.
ATCTTATAGTTTTTAACTAAGATTTATTCCTAAATGTATCGAGAATTTCTTTTAAATATATAAAAAAATTTAAGCAATGGTAAAAATGTGATATTTAAAACTAAACAGAATAGATGTTAGGATGACTACAATCGAATTTTGTCAAAAAAGAATTGAATTCTGCACGTGAAGTAACTAAAAAAAATTTTAATAAAACGATTTTTTCCCTTTTTTGAACTAAAGTTGTTGAAATATAAGTGATGTTTGCTAAATATTTCGAACTGAACATTATTGATTTGCTAGTACACTCTTTAAAACTCAAAAGAAAACGTTTCATAGCTTCTGTAAAATAGCACTTTTTTAGAAATTTCATACTCTTAAACAACGATTTTATTTACAAAGTAAGGAACATTTCTTTTAAATATAATAAATAATATTTAGCGAAGGTAAAAATGTGTTATTTAAAGCTAAACAGAATAGATGTTAGATTGACTAAAATCGATTTTTGTCGAAACAGAATTGAATTCTATACGTGAAGTAACTAAATAAAGTTGTAATAAAATGATTTTTTCTTTTTTATTGGACTGGAGTTGTTAAAATATTAATGATGTTTGCTAAATATTTTGGACTTAACAATTTTCATTTGTAAGTATACGCTTTAAAGCTTGAAAGAAAACGTTTATTAGCTTCTGTTAAATAGCACTTTTATAGAAATTTTATAGTTTTAAACTACGATTTAATTCAGAAAGTAGCGAAAACTTCTTTTTACATATATTGAAAAATTTTTAGAGACGGTAAAAATAGGCTACCAGAAACTAAACAGAATGGATGTTTCTGGTAGTTTTCTACCATCGAGTGTCGTTGATAAAGAATTTTTTTTTTTTAATTAATCCATACATCTTTACAATTTGTCCCAAGACATTTGGTAAATTGTTACATAAGGAAAAAAGGTAGCACGTGGACGGTCTTTCCATGATATATCGTCGCTATTATTTTTATTTCATTTTGTTTTCGTTTTTACAAGGTCTCCTGGGTGGATTCTTTTAAGCCTTCTAGGAATATATTGGTTGTAGTTATCTTTTGCTAGTTTGTTTGTGTGTGTATCAATTCTCTTTTTGTATCTAACAGTATTCCATATGTCCAGATTGGTTTTATTATTATTTTAAAAATTAGTAATTTGTTCTGTATGCTAAGTTTCGATTTTTTGCCAGTTAGCTAGGCCATTTGTCTCCTTTTTAAACAAATTTGTACGATTTTGCAATTTATATGTTTTTTCCATTTTAGTTTGGAATCCTAATGTAGTCCTAAATATTTGACCGTTGATACTTGTTAAACTTTATTACGGTATAGTTGTAGATTCGGTGTTTTGCCTTTTCTCAGTGTAAACGTAATGTGTTTGCACTTGGTAGTGTTTACTTTGATATTCTTATTGCTTAACCATTCTTCAAGAGAGTTGATTTGTTTTTGTAATAGTTGAATTGCTCGTTGTGGATCTTTGTTTACGGTGAGCATTGCTGTGTCGTCTGTAAATGTTAAAACTGTACAGTTAGCGTTGATTGGTAGTTCTGCCGTATAGAGAATGTAAAGAATTGGTCTAAGGACACTTCCCTGCGGATACCCAGCATTGATAAATTTGATGTTTGAATGAGTGTCTTTTATTTTTACGTAAAATGTTCTTTCAGAAAGGTAAGATTTTAGAAGTTTGTAGTACGAGTATGGAAATAGTTTATTGATTGTTTGCAGTATTCCTTAATGCYATACCTTATCAAAAGCTTTTTCTACATCTATGAAGACAACAGAACAGTACTCCTTATTTTCTAAAGCTGTTACTATCGTATTAGTTAATCTGTGTACTTGTTCAACGGTAGATTGTTTATTTCTGAAACCGAATTGATGTTCAGGAATCAGGTTTTTGTCAGAAATTATTTTTTTCATTCTCTTGTATATTATTTTTTCCAGCAGTTTGGATAGTAATTGTAAGAGCGATATTGGTCTATAAGAATTGGCATCATGCGGATCTTTATTTGGTTTAGGAAGCATTATAATTTTCGCGAGTTTCCGTGTACTTGGGAAGTACTGGACTCGTATTACAGCGTTAAATAATATTGTGAGCATCCTAATTGCTTTAGGTGGTAGTTCCTTTAGTATTTTGCCATTTATTAGATCGTAACCTGGAGCTTTTCTTATTTTGATTTCTGATATTAGCATTTCAATTTCTTTGGCTGTTGTGGTATTATTGTTTTCATCAGATTTTGTTTTGCTTCCGAGGTCGTTTGCGTTAGTATCTGCATATGCTTGTGTATTGAAGTTGTGTGCTGTGAATGTGTTTTCTAGGTTAGTTGCAAAGGTTTCCGCTTGTTCTTCTGTGCTTTTCGCCCATGAGCCATTAAGATTTCGTATGGCTGGTATAGATTTTACTGGTCTTTTGAATCTTTTTGTTGTTTTCCAAAGAGAGTAATTGGTATCTTCGTGAGGTGAAAGTGATGTCAGGTATCTTTCGAATTCAGCATTGTTAAAATCMTGTATGCTATTCTTTACATCTTTTGTTACCTTGTTTATTAGTCTTTTATTATTCCTTGTTTTATATTTTTGCCACGTAGCTTTTACTTGCCTTTTTACTTTTATTTTTTGCAAAATAATGCTAGGATACGTCAGAATTTTTTTTGTTAAAAAGTTTTGATTTGTGGATGCCCATGCTGCTTCTTGTATAGCATCTGTTAAATTATTGGTTGCATTTTCTATTTGTAACAGGGTCTTGAGCGGAATATTACAGTTTAATTTGGATTCTAAAGTTTGTTTGAAGTTCATCCAGTTTGTACTACTATTGCACAGAGTGGGTGATTTTTTTTATATAGGATAGGTTCTTTTTGGTATGTAATTATTATAAGTGAATGGTCAGAGCTGAGTTCGAGAGATGATTCAATTTTAAAGTGGGTTAGGTTAAAGCCTTTTAGAACGCCGAAATCTAATAAGTCGGGAGTTTTACTATAAGCTGAGGGCCAGTAGGTTGGTTCGCCTGTCGTAAGGATGTCCAGGTTTGCGTTGGTTAAGTATGAGTCTAAGGTTTTACCTAGTGGTGAAGTGGTTTTTGATCCCGAATTTGGATGCTTGGCGTTGAAGTGCCCAGCTACTATAAATTTATAACCTAATTCCTTAAAGAAGTTGTTCCATTGATCGTTTGTAATTTTGTATCTTGGTGGTGCATAATTAGCTGAGAGCTTAATTGAATTATACTGTGTTTTTAAGGTAATTGTGGTTGCTTGAAGGTGAGCTTTTTTGTTGTGTAGATTGTTTTTTATTTCGTTATAAATAATTATTGCCGTTCCGCCATGCGCTTTTCCTGAAGGATGTTTTGTGTCATACATGGTGTAGTATGGAATATTTATATAGTTTTTGTCTGTGAGATGAGTTTCCGATACGAGTAGGATGTCTATGTTGTGCGTGTATATGAATGCTTTCGTTTCTTGGATTCGTCGTTGTAATCCATTGCTGTTCCAAACCGCTATTTTTATTTCTTTATCTATTATTTGTTATTAAAAAGCGTTTTTGTTAACAGTTGTAACATTGCTGTTATTTGTTGCGTTTGTTGTTTTAGTAGAGAATTTTGCTCTATTATCATTGTCGTTATAATTTCGGTATTCTTGATTGATTGCTTTAATAGTTCTTTTAAGTCCGATGTCTCTTCAGTGTTTATGTCAGAGTTTATGTCTTTAGTATTCATACATGTTCGTTTGGTAACATCAGCGTAGCTTCTTATTGGTTTGTTGTGTTCAAATACTGGTATATTATCGGTGTTGGCATTTACGTTTTGTTTATTAAAATGATTGTCCTTGTAGGCTTCGTCTAAAATAGGTTTTTCCATTACTTTTTTTCTTAGCGTGGGAAACAGTTTTTGTTGTAGTAGTTTCTTCGTTTGACATCCTTTATAATTCGCTGGATGATTACCGTTGCAGTTTACGCATATGACTTTTTCTACTTTTCCTACTTGAGGACAGTGTGTCGTTAAATGTTTTTGTGCACATTTGACACAGGCAGGATATTTGTTGCAGTAATTTTTTGTGTGACCATACGCTTAGCATCGTGTGCACTGTGGTATATTCTTTTAGTTTTAGGTGGTTCGATTTTAATTATCGTATTTAACAGGTTATCAATATCGTATATATTTTTGTTATTGTCCTGAGGGGCCAGTTCGATAAAAAATAAAGGTAGCGGCTGTTTAGTATCAAATTTTATTATGTTGTTGATTGATCTTACTTTGTGGCCTAGTTTGCCTAATTCATTTATTATCTTGACCGTATTTGACTTTGGATGAAGTCCTCGAATAACGATTTTGTAACTCTTCTCGTATTTCTCTTTATACGTATGGTACCCACGTTTTTAAATGCATTTATTACTTCTCTGAACATGTCTGGTGTTGAGGTTTGTACTTTTACTTGGTTTTCTTTAAGTTGTTTAATTATATAATTATTTCGCCCAGCTGTTTCGTCCAGTAGCTCGAGCAGAGGGTCGATAACTTCTGCTTCAATGTATATCGGTGGTGGTTTTACTGCTTTTGTTTCTACCTGTTTTTTAGTATTATTTTGCGTTTCTGTTGAATCTTTAAGTAGATTGAACGAGTTGCTTATTGGTATCTCCTGAAGGCATTTAGTTGGTGTTGGTGCGGAAGAGTCGATGTTGTTGTTAGTTAGTTCACTTATTTTGCGTTCTTTAAAATTTTTTAACTTTGTTGATTTGGCGGGAATCTATTTTTGCACGTCTTCTGTGTCCGTATCCATCTCGCTGTCTATACGCAAGTCTCTATCGTCTATTATGATTTTTCTCCATTTGTATTAGCAAGGTGGGAGTATTGCTTTGTTTCCTTCAGCGGTTGATCAATTTAGGTGATATCTCGTGTTTAAATTTCGTATCGATTTCCGTTATTACTTAATTTATTGGATAGGAATGTTCCATGGTCAAAATTTTTTGCCATAGGCTTGGACACGCTGCTACACGCGTGGGTGCAATGTTTCAATTCTTCACGTAAAGTGACCAAAAAAAGTTGAACTAAAATAATTTTTTCTCTTTTTTTTGACTGCAGTAGTCGAAATATAAATGATGTTTGTTTAAATTTTCCGACTGAACACTATTTATTTGTAAGTATACGTTTTAAAGCTTTAAAGAAAACGTTTCATAGCTTCTGTTAAATAGAACTTTTATAGAAATTTTAAAGTTTTTAACTACGATCTATTTTACGAAGTAGCGAAAATTTCTTTTAAATATATTAAAAAATTTTTAACGAATGTAAAAATGTGATATTAGAAACTAAACAGAATATATGTTAGGTTGACTACAATCGAAATTTGTCGAAAAAAATTGAATTCTACACGTAAAGTAGCCAAAAAATGTCGTAGTTAAATAACTTTTACTTTTTTTGACTGCAGTACTCCGAATAAAAATGATGTTTGCCAAATTTTTATGGACTTAAAACTTTTTATTTGTATGTATACGCTTTAAAGCTTGAAAGAAAACGTTTCATAGATTCTGTTAAATAACACTTTTTTAGATTTTTTATAATTTTTAACTACGATTTAATTTACAATGTAGCAAAAATTTTATTTAAATATATTATAAATTTTTTAGCGAAGGTAAAATTGTGACATTAGAAACTAAAGAGAATAGATTTTTGGTTCACTACAATTGAATATTGTCAAAGAATAATTAAATTCTTTACGTTAAGTAACCAAAAAAAATTGTAATAAAATGATTTTTTCTCTTTTCTTCGACTGCAATTGTTAAAAAGTAAATGATATTTGCTAGATTTTATTAGACATACCCCTTTTTATTTGTTAGTATACGCTTTAAAACATAAATGAAAACGTTTTACAGCTTTTGTTATATACCGCTATTTTAGAAATTTTATAGTTTTTAACAGCGATTTAATTTAAAAAGTAGCAAAAATTTTTTTCTTAATATACTAAAACATTCTTAGCGACGGAGAAAATGTGCTACTAGATAAAGGACAGAATGAATGCCAGGTCTACTACAATCGAGTTTTGTTAAAAAAGAAATGAGCTCTTCAAGCAGAGTTACCAAAAAAAGTCGTAATAAAATGATTCTTTCCCTTTTTTTTGACTGCAGTTGTCCAAATTTAAATAATATTTGCCAAGTTTTTTTGGACTTAACACATTTTATTTGTGAGTATACGCTTTAAAGCTTGAAAGAAAACGTTTCATAGATTCTGATAAGAAACACTTTTTGTATATTTAATATTTTTTAACAATTATTTAATCTATAAAGCAGAAAAACTTTTCTTAAATATATTGAAAAATTGTTAGTTACGGTAAAAATGTGCTATTAGAAACAAGACAGAATGGATGTCAGGTTTACTACGATCGAGTTTCGTCGAAAGAGAATTGAATTCTACACGTAAAGTAACCAAAAAAAGTCGTAATGAAATGATTTTTTCTCTTTTTTTTAACTGCAGCAGTCCAAATATAAATAATTTATACTAAATATTTTCGGACTTAACACTTTTTTTTGTAAGTGTTTTTTGCTTTCTTTAAAGCTTTAAAGAAAACGTTTTATAGCTTTTGTTAAATAGCACTATTTTAGATTTTTTATAATTTTTACCAACGATTTCATCCAGGAAGTAGCAAAAATTTCGTTTTAAATATACTAAAATATTTTTAGCAAAGGTAAAAATTTGCTATTAGGAACTAAAGAGAATAGATGTTTGGTTGACTAAAATCGAATTTTGTTAAAAAATAATGGAACTATACACCTAAAGAAAACAAAAAAACTTGTATTAAAATGATTTTTTCTCTTTTCTTCGACTGCAGTTATTGAAGTGTAAATGATATTTGCTAGATTTTATTAGACATAACACTTTCTATTTGTTAGTATACGCTTTAAAACTTGAGAGGAAACGTTTCATAGCTTCTGATAAATAGCACTTTTATATAAATTGTACAGTTTTTACCTTTGCTTTTATTCACAAAATAGCAAAAATTTCTTTTAAATATACTAATAAATTTTTAGCAATGGTAAAAATGTGCTATTAGAAATTAAACAGAATAGATGTTAGGTTGACTACTATCGAATTTTGTCGAAAAAGTATTGAATTCTACACGTAAAGTTACCCAAAAAAGTTGTAAACAAATGATTTTTTCTCTTCTCTTGGACTGCAGTTCTTATAATGTCAATGATATCTGCTGGATTTTATTGGACATAACACTTTTTATTTGTCAGTATACGCTTTAAAACTTGAAAGAAAAAGTTTTATAGCTTCTGTTAAATAGAACTTCTTTAGCTATCTGATACATTTCAACTATTATTTAATGGAGAAAGCAGCAAAAATTTCTCTTTAATATATTGAAAAATTTTTAGCGACGGTAAAATTTGCTATAGGAAACAAGACAGAATGGATGTTAGGTTGACTACAATCGAGTTACGTCAAAAGAGAATTAAATTATACACGTTAAGTTACCAAAAAAAAGTTTTAGTAAAATGATTTGTTTCCTTTTTTTTTACTGCAGTAGTCCAAATATAAATGAAGTATTTCTAAATTTTTTTGGACTTAAAACTTCTTATTTGTAAGTATACGCTTAAAAGCTTAAAAAAAACGTTTCATAGATTCTGATAAATAGAACTGTTTTAGTTTTTTTATAATTTTTAACTACGATTTAATCTAGAAAGGAGCAAAAATTTTAATTTAAATTTAATAAAAATTTTTAAGCAATGGTAAAAATGTGCTGTTAGAAATTAAACTGAATAGATGTTTGGTTGACTAAAATCGAAATTTTTTGAAAAATGATTGAATTCTACACGTGAAGTAACCAAAACAAATTGTAAAAAAATGGTTTTTTCATTTTTCTTCGACTGCAGTTTTTGAAAGTAAATGATATTTGCTAGATTTTATTCGACATAACACTTTTTATTTGTAAGTATACGCTTTGAAAATTGAAAGAAAACGTTTTATAGCTTTGGTTATATAGCACTTTTTTAGAATTTTTATAGTTTTTACCAACAAATAAATCCAGAAAGTAGCGAACATTTCTTTATAAATATAATAAAACATTCTAAGCGGCGGCTAAAATTGGCTACTAGTAACAAAAAAGATGGATGTCAGGTTAACTACAGTCGAGTTTCATTTAAAAATAATTGAAATCTATACGTGAAGTAACCAAAGAAAGTTGTAATAAAATGATTTTTTCTCTTTACTTCGATTGCATTTGTTGAAAATTAAATGATATTTGCTAGATTTTAATAGATATATAACTTTTTATTTGTCAGTATGTGCTTTAAAACTTAAAAGAAAAAGTTTTATAACATTGGTATATAGCATTTCTTTAGATATCTGATAGTTTTTAACTACTATCTAATCTAGAAAGCAGCAAAAATTTTTTTAAACATAATAAAAAGTTTTTAGCAACGGTAAAATGTGCTATTAGAAACAAGAGAGAATAAATGCTTGGTTGACTACAATCGAATTTTTTTAAAAAATAATTGAATTTTACACGTAAAATAACAAAACCAAATTTGTAATAAAATGATTTTTTTCCTTTTTTTGGACTGCAGTTGATGAAATATAAATGTTATTTGTTAAACTCTATTAGACCTAACAATTTTTATTTGTTAGTATACGCTTAAAATCTTGAAAAAAACGTTTCTTAGCCTCTGTTATGTAGCACTTTTTTAGATTTTTAATAATTTTTACCTACGATTTAATCCAGAAAGTAGCGTAAATTTTCGTAAATATATTGAAAAAATTTTAGCGACGGTAAAATGTGCTATTAGAAACAAGAAAGTATAGATGTCAGGTTGACTACAATCGAGTTTCGTCGAAAGAGAATTGTATTCTACACGTTATGTACCTAAAACAAGTCATAATAAAATGATTTTTTTTCTTTTTTTTGACTGCAGTAGTCCAAATATTAATGATGTTTGCTAAATTTTTTTAGACTTACCACTTTTTATTTGTAAGTATAAGCTTTAAATCTTTAAAAAAAACGTTACATAGCTTCTATTAAATATCACTTGTTTATATTTTTATAATTTATAAGTACGACGTAATCCAAAAAGAAGGAAAATTTCTTTTTAAACACATTATAAATTTTTTAGCAAAGGTTAATATGTGCTATAAGAAACTAAACAGAATAGATGTTTGGTTGACAACAATCGAATTTTGACGAAAAATAATTGAATTCTACGCGTGAAGTTACCAAACAAAATTGTAAGAAAATAATTTTTTCTCTTTTCTTCGACTGCAGTTGTTTAAAAGTAAATGATATTTGCTAGATTTTATTGGATATACTATTTTTTACTTGTTAGTATACGCTTTAAAACTTGAAAAAAAACGTTTCATAGCTTCTGTTATTAATCGCTTCTTTCGATATCTGATAGTTTTTAACTACGATTTAATCCAGAAAGTAGCAAAAATTTCTTTTTAAATACATTAAAAACTTTTTAGCGTAGGTAAGGTGTGCTATTAGAAAATAAACAGAATTGATGTTGGGATTACTACAATCGAGTTTCGTCGAAAGATAAATGAATTCTACACGTAAAGTAACCAAAAGAAGGCGTAATAAAATGATTTTTTTCCTTTTTTTTAGCAGCAGTAGTCCCAATATAAACGATATTTGTCCAATTTTTTGGGACCTAAAACTTTTTATTTGTAAGTATACGCTTTAAAGCTAGAAAGAAAACGTTTCATAGCCGTTGTTAAATAGCACTTTATTTGATTTTATATTATTTTTATCTACAATTAATCCAGAAAGTAGCAAAAATTCTTTTTTCTTATATATTAAAAATTTTTTAGCGAAGATAAAAATGTGCTATTAGAAACTCAACAGAATAAATATTTGATTGACTACATTTCAATTTTGTCGAAAAATAATTGAATTATAATCGTGAAGTATTCAAAATAAAATTTTAATAAAATGATTTTTTTTCTTCTCATCGACTGCAGTTGTTGAAAAGTAAACGATTTTTGCTTGATTTTATTGGACATAACCCTTTTTATTTGTTATGATACGCTTTAAAACTTGAAAGACAATGTTTTATACCTTTTGTTATATAGCACTTTTTTAGAAATGTTATTGTTTTTACTACGAATTAATCCTGAAAGAATCGAAAATTTCTTTGGAAATATACTATATTATTTTTATAGAAAGTAAAAATATGCTACTAGAAACAAAACAGAATAGATGTTTAGTTGACTACAATCGAATTTTGTCAAAAAATTATTGAATTCTACACGTAAAGTAACCAAAAAAAGTGGTAATAAAATGATTTTTTCTCTTTTCTTCGACTGCAGTTATTACAAAAAAATGATATTTGCTAGATTTTATTGGACATAACACTTTTTATTTGATAGTATACGCTTTAAAACTTGAAAAAAAACATTTCATAGCTTCTGTTATAAATCGCTTCTTTCGATATCTGATAGTTTTTAACTACGATTTAATCCAGAAAGTAGCGAAAATTTCTTTTTAAATACATTAAAAACTTTTTAGCTTAGGTAAGGTGTGCTATTAGAAAATAAACAGAATTGATGTTGGGATGACTACAATCGAGTTTCGTCGAAAAAAAAATGAATTCTTCAAGTAAAGTAACCAAAAAAAGTTGTAATAAAATAAATTTTTCTCTTTGTTTTGACTGCAGTAGTCCAGATATTAAGTTTGTTTGCTAAATTTTTTCGGACTTAACACTTTTTATTTGTAAGTATACGCTTTAAAGCTTAAAAGAAAATGTTTCATTGCTTCTTTTAAATAAGACTGTTTTAGATTTTTTATAATTTTTAACTACCATTTATTCCAGAAAGTTACGAAAATTTTTGTTTAAATATATTAAAAATTTTTTAACGAAGTTAAAAATGTGCTATTAGAAAATAAACAGAATAGATGTTGAGTTGACTTCAATCGAATTTTGTCGAAAAATAGTTGAATTCTAAACGTGAAGTGTTAAAAAAAATTTTAATACAAAGATTTTTTCTCCTTTCATCGACTGCAATTGTTAAAAAGTAAATGATATTTGCTAGATTTTATTGGATATAACACTTTCTATTTGTTTGTATACGCTTTAAAACTTAAAAGACAACGTTTTATACCTTTTGTTATATAGCACTTTTTTAGAAATTTTATAGTTTTTAACTACGATTTATTCTAGAAAGCAGCGAAAATTTTTCTTAAGTATATTTAGACATTTTTAGCGACGGAAAAAATGTGCTACTAGAAACAAAACAGATTGAATGTCAATCCTACTACAATCGAGTTTTGATGATTAAGAACTGAATTCTTTAAGTAAAGTAACCAAAGAAAGTTGTAATAAAATAATTTTTTCCCTTTTTTTTGACTGCAGTAGTCCAGATATTAAGTATGTTTGCCAAATTTTTTCAGACTTAACACTTTTTATTTGTAAGTATACGCTTTAAAGCTTGAAAGAAAACATTTCATTGCTTCTGTTAAATAGGACTGTTTTAGATTTTTTTTAATTTTTAACTACGATTTAATCCAGAAAGTAGCGAAAATTTCTCTTTAAATATATTAAAATTATTTTGGGGAAGGTAAAAATGTGCTATTTGAAAATAAACAGAATAGATGTCTCACTCCACGTATTCGAGCACAATTGAGACAATCTTTGAGGAAGGACGTCCCTGGAGCACGACCTTCAATAATCCAGAAAGTTCTTCGAATGTAGGAGAGCGTCAGCAGAGTTCCTCCATGCATGGTTCTAGCGTGAGCATCGAGGAAGACTAGGTTTGTGAATTTTGACTGACGAGGTAGTATTGCTGGATGTTTACTATCTTCATCCAGCTGAGAATTTTGCAACCGTCCACCAACCCTGAGAATTCCAGCACGATCGACAAAGACCGTTAGTCGTGTTAGAACATGACGTTTGTGGAGAGATTGACCTGCCGACAACGTTTTCAATTCTGGTGAGAAATACGCCTCTTGAGTCGCGCGTATCCAGAACGTTTTAGCCTTCTCCAGATCTGCTGGATTCAATGGTGATGCGGACAAGCTCAAACCAGGAACCTTCTTAAAGCATGAGACTGCCCTCTGAATGAGTGCAGTGATCCGAAGGAGTTTAGTGAGATGCCGATGAAAAGAGGATGATTGAGGAAGTTTAACGAGGTCCCAAACTAGAGGTTGGGCTTGTGAGTGTGCAAGTGAGATGCTGGGGCGTTCCTCTTAATCCTCTTTCGGTGAGGGTGGCATTGACGAGGGCCAAAATTCTAGCGACTGAGAAAGCCATGGTGGACCACTCCACCATAGTAGGTGATCAATAAGTTGAGATGCCCTGATGCCCACGGATTGAGCTTTCCGGAGATAAATCTCCAATGAGCATGGGGTACGGATTCGTGAATAGCGGCTACTCTATTGCTTACGAATTCCTTCCATCTCATAGGATTGTTTTTGACCCAGGCAAGGGTCACAGAAGAGTCAGACCACAGAAAAGTGAGAACGTCCGAGAGGTCGAGAAGTCTAATTACTTTTTCGGCCAGCTTGGCTAGCAGTGCCGCTGCTGAGAGTTCAAGTCTAGGAATTGTTAACCTCTTGAGAGGAGCTACCTTCGTCTTAGCAAAGACTAGACTGATAACTGATGATGAGTCAGCATACGACAACCTGATATATACAACTGCTGCCATCGCAAGTTGAGAGGCGTCTGAGAATCCATGAAATTGTATTGAGGTTGCCTTTGACGAGAGGTTTATCCATCGGGGAGTCCCTATGACGGATAGTTGAGAGAGATGTTGCCTAAACTGAGTCAACTTGTGAACGATGTCTGGAGTGAGATTATCATCCCAGTTAACCTTTTCCAACCAGAGTCGCTGCATTAGGATTTTCGGTTGATTGATTGATCACTACCGGAGAGAGAAGTCCAAGAGGATCAAACAATTGAGCAACTTCTGAGAAAATGAAACGTTTTGTGACTGCTTGATGAAAAGAGATGGTACCGTGAAAGGTAAACAAATCTTTCTGAGAATTCCCGGAGATGCCTAAGATCTTGGTAGTGCTATTATTAAACGAATGGGCAGGCGAGCTGTCAGACTGTTAGAGAGAGGTGCGATTGAGGTTGGGAGAATAACTTTTCCACTTGTCGAGTGGTAAACAGGCGGAGGAGCACATGTCCTCTAACTGAGATGCGACTGCATTGAGATGATCAATAGTCTCTGCCCCCCGTGATATGTCGCCAACAAAACTTCCCTTGAGAATAGGGTGCACTGCAAGGGGATAATTATGACCTTAATCCTCAACTAGCTGTCTAAGAATGCGACAGGCTAGATAAGGAGCCGAGCGAGTACCGTACGTGACAGACGTAAGCTGATATGCCTAAACTTGAGATTATTCATTGACCCAGAGAATTCGTTGAAGGTCATGWTCTTTGGGATGCACTTGGATTGGGCAGAACATTTTAACAATGTCCGTTATGAAAATGTACTTGTGCTGCCTGATCCACAGCAGTACATCAAAAATGTCCGTTTGAGTTTTCGGACCAGTGTGCATAAGATCATTGAGAGAGATACCGGTTGAAGACTTGGCTGAACCGTTAAATACTACCCGCAGTTTGGTGGAGGAACTTTGCTCGCGCCAAACTCCGTGATGCGGGAGATAAAACGCCTGAGATGGCTC
>NW_014569925.1:95926-100696 GCF_001313835.1 Polistes canadensis
GTCTTTCAAGGCATCTCATGGCAAGAGACCTTGAATGCCCTAAGGTGGATATGTCTTTCGAGAATGGCAGACGAACCATGTAACAACCAGTTGGCAATCGAGAGTGCGTATCAACAAAGTGCTGCTCGCAGTGCGATTCAGCGAGACTCAAGGTTGACGCGGGGGAAGATGAGACTTATTCCTTAATTCAGAATTTTTTGAGAGCTTTTTCAAGAGAGTCGTTAGAGATGGCATGGCAAATTTTGAGAGGATCGACCTTGCTCGGGCTGGAAGTTGCGCCTAGAACCGCCCAACTGAACCTCGTGTGGAAGTCTATAGGTTCTGAGTCGCCTCCTATAACAAGGCGAGAGGAATTGAGAATTTGTCTGAGATTATCGGCACCAATGAGAATATCAATGCGATCTGGAGTGAGAAAGTCAGGATCCGCTAATTTAAGAGATCTGAGATGAGACCAATCTTGCTCTGATATGACAGACGACGGCAACTGAGATGTGATTTTTGGCAAAATTAATGCCTTAAAATGAACCCCAGATGACGAGTATGTCGATGGGAGGACCAAGGACACTTGACCTTSGGTCGCTCCTAGAGATGTACTACCCACACCCTGAATAGAAATGTTTCCTGGAGAACAGCTAAGCTTTAGCTTAGCTATGATTTTAGAAGAAACTAAAGTCAACTCTGATCCAGGATCAATGAGAAGACGTACTAACTTAGGCGATCCATTTGAAGATATGGCAAAAGCTTTACAAGTAGCTAAGAGTACTGGAGTTCGAGAGCACGTGGAAAGCGATGGATTAGACGACCGATCGATATCTGAGATAGGTGACGAGAATCTGACTCGCTTGGTCGTCTGAGAGGACCTTGAGGAGGATGAGATGGTCGATTTTAAAATGGATCTGAGAGGACGATATGGGTAATGAGATGTCCTACCTACTCCTCATTCTGAGGACGAGTTTTTTAAAGAGTTCTGAGAAGAACTCTTCTTGGTAAGTATAAGCTTAGTAAGAGATGATCAAGATAAAGATGACTTGTTAGATGAGTCATGAGCAGAAGCCTTCGGCTTGGAGAGGAGTTTGGGAGTCGACGTACCGAAAGTGGATGATGATGACTTCGGACTAGAGGATCGGCGATGAGATGACTTTCGAACTGAAGATTTACGACGATCCTCTCTCGGCGACTCATCCAACGATACCCGTGAGCCCTGCGAGGACGAGACTTTCTGAGATGTCTGTGTTGTCTTTGAGAGAGAGCTTGAAGTTCTTGAAATTGGCGGCAATGACCATGATATTGGATGAGATGTCTTTGATATAGGAGGAGATGTCCTAGACGATGGAGGAGATGTTCTTAATGTAGAAGGAGATTTCCTAGACGATGGAGGAGATGTTTTTAATTTAGGAGGAGATGTCCTAGACGATGTCATCCTTTTCTCGGGATGGATGAGCGTGTGGTGCCGATCTCCACACTGATTGCATCGCCTATTACTCCTGCATTGCCTAACGTTATGCCTGCCTAAGCAGTTATAACACAGGCGAGATTCTGCTATGACCTTCTCCTTCTTCTGTTGATTTAGACTCTTGAATAGAGGACAGAAGGCGATGTAGTGCTTATGACTACAATAGCTGCAAGTATTAGAGAGGTCGGTGATAAATGGCATAGGATGTTTTTTGATTGGCCTTTTATCCAGTGCCAACTGAGATGATCCGGTAGACTGAGATGTCGTTGTAGGCGTAGAAGCCTCAGCCTTTACGTTTAAGGCCCTAGCGTAGGACCTTTTGGGGAATGATTTTGGTTGTTGAGATGTTCTTTTGCATTCCTCGTAAGACCTACGAGTCTCGATATGCTTCAGTGCTCTAGCTGTACTAGTGAGATGACTCATTAGTTTATCTAGTGGTGGGAAATCGCGTGATATTCCCAATCTTGTTTCCCAGTCCTCGCGAGTCTTGTCATCCAATGCTAATCCCACCTGATGRACTAGGATGTGATCCCATTGATCAATCGGGCATCGTAATGTCTCTAGAGCACTAAGAGATGACGTAACGATATTAATAATTTTGTGGAGGGATCCAGATGACCTTTCCTTGATGCGAGGAAGGGCCATCAGCCTATCGAGATGAGCCAGAATCAATAGGCGTTTGTTGTCGAATCTATCCGACAATTTATTCCATGCTATAGTAAAGGAATCAGCGGATAATTTTAGATTTGATATCACTTTAGCCGCCTCTCCCTCTAAGCTGGTTCTCAGATAGTGCAACTTCTCAACTTGTAAGAGGTCTGGGTTGTCTTTGATCATTGAGGACAATAGTTCCTCAAAAGGTCTCCAGTCTGAGAAGGCACCTGAGAACCTCGGCAATGAAAAGTTCGGAAGTACCGTCCTTGAACGAGATKGTGTCTGAGATATGACTGGCGGTACCTGTTGAGAAAGCTTCTCTATACGCAAGTTTAACAGCGTTACTCCGGCTAGATATGTCTGCATGGTTGAATCATAGCGATTTTCTTTAAAGTACGACTGTTCCATTGCCGTTTCTCGAGATGACGATACTATTCGGTCGTGTTCGGCATCGAACTTTGACCACGCTGTTCGAAGCAGTTCCCTTGTGTCGACAGCGGTTGAGAGGTCCATTGAGTGAATACTCTTAGCATTGCCAGTCAGATTAGTGATAGTGCTAGCCCGCGCTTCTTGCAGCGCTAGTCTCGCTACCATCTTGAGGCAGGATTGCGGTTACTAGGCGAGACTATAGTGTAGTAGTGGGGCCGCCCCCCCTACTTCCTGAGATGATAAGGCACACGCTACACTCTCCGTGGGTGGGGAGAGGACGATAATTCCCGAGTGCCAGATTTCCGCGCCAACTAGATTTTCTCTAGTGAACTAGAGACGTAAGAACCAAACGAGCACTCGACACGGCACTATCACCCTCGGCTTTGAGAAGCCTATTATATAACGATATGTCTGAATTGTGGGATGCGATACAAACCGAAGTTCAAATTGCGCTCATGGTCCCTTGAACTGGTTTTCCTGTCGCAGCACAACGTCCTGGGTGCTCAGCAATGCGACAGGGGTGTACACGACACTTTTCACAAACTTTAAATCTTGTTACACTTACACAAWATAACTCTAGTATCCGGCTCAAAGGACCAAAAAAAATGTTCGAGAAATTACTAGTTTGGAGAGAGATGCGCTAAGAGAAGACAAAGAGATAGGCGAGATAGGCTAGTGGACTGTATTATATGAATTTCTGGTAGAGTTTATGTGTAACAAGATTTATTAAAAATTGTGAACAGAAAATTGAGATAACAAAATTATAATATGTTTAATAAATAGTAATAGATAAGCTACGCCACGTGTACCGGATATCACGCCATATGTACCGGAAGTACGTAGCACGAGAAGCCGTTAGAAAATGTAGTAATAAATTTTGTATGAGAAAAGATAGAATTAATGAAACGAACAATACGAAAATGAGAGGTCAGAATGTATAAAGATAGGATCAGAATTAAAGATAAAAGGTTATGAGATTACCTGAGAAGTCGTAAATGAGAGAGAGTATAAAGAGATGATCTGGTAAAAAAGATAAAACAAAAGGATGGCCTAGATGAGAAAAAGCAAGAGTGAGATGAGATGGAACGGTGAGAGATAAGAATAAAGCGAGACGAAGACTACGAGATGATGCACAATTTTCTGAGATTTTTAAAAATACGTCCGCACAGATTAACTTTTTAAACGATTCTGCTTGGACCACGCCACATTTCAGTTCGAGTTGAGGAACAGAGCGAAAGTGAAAAAAGGACAATACACCAATTAGCGAGTTCCACGCTAGGAAGAGATGACAAATAAGCAATAGGAGAATAACACGCAGAGAATGACGTCACAGGGGACCAATGACCTGTTGACACGTTAAGTGGCGTGATCCCTTGATCAATAAAATAATCGATATGTCTTCTTCTCGACGATAACAGACGGCGTCCTAATAACGCTAGCCGAGAGGTGCTGCTACCTAGTCTGAGGGGCGCAATTTTCGAACATCTATTAAAAATTTTTTTTTGAAGATAAAAATGTGCTATTAGAAACTAAACAGAATAAATGTTTTGTTGACTACAATCGAACTTTGTCGAAAAATAATTGAATTCTAAACGTAAAGTATTTAAAAAAAGTAGTAATAAAAAGATTATTTCTCTTTTCTTCGACTGCAGTTGTTAAAAACTAAATGATATTTGCTAGATTCTATTTGATCTAACACATTTTATTTGTTAGTACACGCTTAAAAACTTGAAAGAAACCGTTTTATAGCTTTTGTTATATAGCATTACTTTACATATCTGATAGTTTTAAACTATTATTTAATCTAGAAAGCTGCGAAAATTTTTTTTAAATATATTCAACAATTTTTGGCACCGTAAATTGTGAAATTAGAAACAAGACAGATGGGATGTTAGGTTAACTACAAGCGAGTTTCTTTAAAAGAAAATTGAATTAAACACGTAAAGAAACTAAAAAAATCGTAATAAAATGATTTTTTCTCTTATATTCTGACTGCACAAGTCCAAATATAAATGATGTTTGCCAAATTTTTTCGGACTTAACACTTTTTATTTGTAAGTATACGCTTCAAAGCATAAAAGAAAACGTTTTATTGCTTCTGTTAAATAGCACTGTTTTAGATTTTTTATAATTTTTAACTACGATTTAATCTAGAAAGCAGCGAAAATTTTTCTTATATATATTGAACAATTTTAAACGACGGTAAAATGTGCTATTAGAAACAAGACAGAATG
>NW_014569925.1:103041-104317 GCF_001313835.1 Polistes canadensis
TAAATGTCAGGTTTACTACAATCGAGTTTTGTTAAAAAAGAATTAAATTCTTCACGTCAGGTAACCAAAAAATGTTGTAATAAAATGATTTTTATCCTTTCTTTAAACAGCAGTTGTTGAAATATAAGTTTTATTTGCTGGATTTTATTGAACGTGATACTTTTTATTTGTTAGTATACGCTTTTAAACTTGAAAGAAAACATTTTACCGCTTTTATTATATACCATTTTTTTATGGATCTTCTAGTTTTGAACTATGGTTTAATTCAGAAAGTAGCAAAAATTTCTTTTTTAAATATATTAAATCTTTTTTGAGAATGTTAAAATGTGCTATTTGAAAAAAAACAGAATGGATGTCAGCTTTACTACAATCGAGTTTCGCTTAAAAAGAATTGATTTCTTCAAGTTAAGAAACCAAAAAAAGTTGTAATAAAGTGATTTTTTTCTTTTTTTTGGACTGCAGTAGTTGAAATATAAATGTTTCTTCCAAGACTTTATTAAACGTAACACTTCTTATATGTTTGTATGTGCTTTAAAACTTGAGAGAGAACGTATTACAGCTTTTTTTATACAGCAATTCTTTATGTATCTGCTAGTTTTGAACTACGGTTTAATTCAAAAAGTAGCAAAAATTTCTTTTTAGATATATTTAAAGATTTTTAGCTACGGTAAAATTATGCTACTAGAAACAAAACAAAATAAATGTCAGGTTTACTACAATCGAGTTTCGTTGAAAAAGAATTGAATCCTTCACGTTAAGTAACCAAAAGTGTTGTAATAAAATGATTTTTTTCCTTCTTTTGGACTGCAGTTGTTGCAAAAAAATGTTATAAGCTGGATTTTATTGAACGTAACACTTTCTATTTTTTAGAAATCGCATTAGAACTAAAAAGAAAACGATTTACAGCTGTTCTTATATAGCATTTCTTTATGTTTCTGATAGTTTTGAACTACGGTTTAATTCAGAAAGTAGTGAAAATTTCTTTTTTAATATTATAAATTTTTTTTGTTAAAGTACAAATGTGCTATAGAAAACTTAACAGGATATATGTTTGGTTGACTGCAAAAGAATTTTGTCGAAAACAAATTTAATTGTACACGTAAAGTAACAATACATAGTTGTTATAAAATGATTTTTTCTCTTTTTTCGACTGCAGTTGTTGAAATATAAATGTTATTTGCTTGATTTTATTGGATATAAATTTTTCTATTTGTTAGTTTACGCTTTAAAACTTGAAAGAAAACGTTTTACAGCTTTTGTTATATAGCATTTCTTT
>NW_014569925.1:105243-108195 GCF_001313835.1 Polistes canadensis
TCTCTTTCTTCGACTGCAGATGTTGAAAAGTAAATGATATCAGCTAAAGTTTATTAGACATAACACTTTTTAGTTAATAGTATACGCTTTAAAACTTAAAAGAAAATGTTTTAATGCTTTTGTTATATGGCATTTCTTTAGATATCTGATAGTTTTGAACAACGGTGTAATTTTAAAAGCAGCGAAAATTTTTCTTAAAAATATGGAAAAATTTATAGTTACTGTTAAATGTGCTATAAGTAATAAGACAGAATAGATGTTAGGTTGACTACAATCGAATTTCGTTGAAAAAGAATCGAATTCTTCTCTTAAAGTAACCAAAAATGTTGTAATAAAATGATTTTTTCCTTTTTTTGGATTGCAGTAGCTGAAATATAAATCTCATTGGCTGGATTTTATTGAACGTAACACTATATATTTGTTAGTATGTGCTTTAAAACTTGAAAGAAAACGTTTTACAGCTTTTTTTATATAGCATTTCTTTATTATTCTTTAAGTTTTTAACTACGGTTTATTTCAGAAAGTAGCAAAAATTTCTTTCTAAATATATTAAATCTTTTTTGTGAAGGTAAAAATGTGCTATTTGAAACAAGACAGAATGGAAGTCAGCTTTACTACAATCGAGTTTAGTTAATTCAAAAAGTAGCGAAAATTTCTTTTTTAATATATTGAATTTTTTTTGTTAATGTACAAATGTGCTATTAAAAACAAGACAAAATAAATGTCAGGTTTACTACAATCGAGTTTCGTTGAAAAAGAATTGAATCCTTAACGTTAAGTAACTAAAAAATGTTGTAATAAAATGATTTTTTTGCTTTTTTTGGACTGCAGTTTTGGAAATATAAATGTTATTTGCTTGATTTTATTGGATCTAAAACTGTCTATTTGTTAGTATACGTTTTAAAACTTGAAAGAAAACGTTGAACAGCTTTTGTTATATAGCGTTTCTTTATGTATCTAACAATTTTGAACTACTGTTTAATTCAGTAAGTAGCAAAATTTCTTTTTAAATATATTAAATCTATGTTGTGAAGGTAAAAATGTGCTATTATAAACAAGACAAAATAAATGTCAGGTTTACTACAATCGAGTTTCGTTGAAAATTAATTAAATCCTTCATGGTAAGTAACCAAATAATGTTGTAATAAAATGATTTTTTTTCCTTTCTTTGGACTGCAGTTGTTGAAATATAAATGTTTCTGCTGGATTTTATTAGACATAAAACTTTTTATTTGTTAGTATACGCTTTCAAACTTGAAAGAAAACGTTTTACAGCTTTTGTTATATAGCATTTCTTTATGTATCTAATAGTTTTGAACTACTGTTTAATTCAAAAAGTAGCAAAAATTTGTTTTTAAATATAATAAATCTCTTTTGTGAAGGTAAAAATGTGCTATTAGAAAGAAGACAGAATGGATGTAAGGTTGACTACAATCGAGTTTCGTTGAAAATGAATCGAATTTTTCACGTAAAGTAACCAAAATATGTAGTAATAAAATGATTTTTTTTCTTTTTTTGGACTGCAGTTGTTAAAATATAAATGTTATTGGCTGGATTCCATGGGACATAAAACTTTTTATTTGTTAGTATACGCTTTAAAAATTGAAAGAAAACGTTGAACAGCTTTTGTTATATAGCGTTTCTTTATGTATCTAACAATTTTGAACGGCTGTTTAATTCAGTAAGTAGCAAAATTTCTTTTTAAATATATTAAATCTATGTTGTGAAGGTAAAAATGTGCTATTATATACAAGACAAAATAAATGTCAGGTTTACTACAATCGAGTTTCGTTGAAAATAATTGAGTTCTTCACCTAAAGTAACCAAAAAATGTTTTAATAAAATAATTTTTTTCCTTTTTTTGGACAGCAGTTGTTGAAATATAAATGTTATTTGCTGGATTTTATTGAACGCAACACTTTTCATTTGTTTGTATACGCTTTAAAACTAGAAAGAAAACGTTTTACAACTTTTGTTATATAGCATTTCTTTATGTATCTTATAGTTTTGAACCACAGATTAATTCAGAAAGCAGCGAAAATTTTTTCAAATATATTGAAAAATCTATAGTGACGGTAAAATGTGCTAATAGTAACAAGACAGAATATATGTCAGGTTGACTACAATAGAGTTTCGTTTAAAAAGATTTGAGTTCTTCACCTAAAGTAACCAAAAAATGTAGTAAAAAAATGGTTTTTATCCTTCTTTTGGACTGCAGTTTTGGAAATATAAATATTATTTGCTGGATATTATTGAAAGTAACACTTTTTATTTGTTAGTATACACTTTTAAACTTGAAAGAAAACATTTTACAGGTTTTGTAATATAGCATTTCTTTATGTATCTGATAGTATTTACCTACGATTTAAGTTAGAAACTAGCGAAAATTTCTTTGTGAATATATTTTAACATTTTTAGCGACGTTAAAAATGTGCTACTAGAAACAAAACAAAATAAATGTTAGGTTTACTACAATCGAGTTTCGTTAAAAGGAATCGATTTCCTTACGTAAAGTAACCAAAATATGTTGTAATATAATTATTTTTTTCTTCTTTTGGACTGCAGTTGTTGAAATATAAATGTTATTTGGTGGATTTTATTGAACGCAACACTTTTTATTTGTTAGTATACGCTTTAAAACTTAAAAGAAAACGTTTTACAGCTGTTCTTATATAGCATTTCTTTATGTTTCTGATAGTTTTGAACTACGGTTTAATTCAGAAAGTAGTGAAAATTTCTTTTTTATTATATTAAATTTTTTTTGTTAAAATACAAATGTGCTATAGAAAACCTAACAGGGTATATGTTTGGTTGACTGCAAAAGAATTTTGTCGAAAACAAATTTAATTGTACACGTGAAGTAACAATACATAGTTGTTATAAAATGATTTTTTCTCTTTTTTCGACTGCAGTTGTTAAAATATAAATGTTATTTGCTTGATTTTATTGGAT
>NW_014569925.1:111603-113033 GCF_001313835.1 Polistes canadensis
AAATGATTTTTTACCTTTTTTTGGACAACAGTTATAGAAATTTAAATGTTATTTGCTATTTTTAATTAGACAAAACACTTTTTACTTATTAGTATACGTCTTAAAATTTGAAAGAAAAGTTTTTATAGCTTTTGTTATATAGCATTTCTATAGATATCTTATAGTTTTTACCTACGATTTAATTTTGAAACTAGCGAAAATTTCTTTCTTAATATATTTCAACATTTTTAGCGATGGTAAAAATGTGCTACTAGAAACAACACAAAATAAATGTCAGGTTTACAAGAATCGAGTTTCGTTGAAAAAGAATTGAATCCATCACGTTAAGTAACCAAAAAATGTTGTAATAAAATGATTTTTTTCCTTTTTTTGTACTGTAGTTGTTGAAATATAAATGTTATTTGCTGGATTTAATTGATCGCAACACTTTTTATTTTTTAGTAAACGCTTTAAAATTTGGAAGAAAACGTTCTACAGCTTTTGTTATATAGCATTTCTTCATGTATATGATAGTTTTAAACTACGGTTTAATTCAGAAAGGAGAGAAAATTTTTCCTAAATAAATTCAAAAATCTATAGTGACGGTAAAATGTGCTTTAAGTAACAAGAAAGAATAAATGTCAGATTAGCTACAATCGAATTTCGTTGAAAAAGAATTGAATTCTTCTCGTAAAGTAATCAAAAGTGTTGCAATAAAATGAATTTTTTCCTTCTTGTTGGAATGCAGTTGTTTAAATATATATGTTATTTTCAGAATTTTATTGAACGTAGCACTATTTATTTGCTAGTATGCGCTTTAAAACTTAAACAAAAACGTTTTACAGCTTTTTTAATATATCAATTTTTTATGTATTTGCTAGTTTTGAGCTATGGTTTAATTTAGAAAGAAGCAAAAATTTCTTTCTAAATATATTTCAAATTTGTTAGCGACAGTAAAAATGTGCGACTATAAACAAAACAGATTAAATGTCAGGTTTACTACCATCGAGTTTCGTTGAAAACAAATTGAATTCTTCACGTAAAGTAACGTACAAATGTTGTAATAGAATGATATTTTCTCTCTTTTTGTACTGCAGTTGTAAAAATATAAATCTTATTTGCATGATTTTACTTGACCTAAAACTTTCTATTTGTTAGTATACGCTTGAAAACTTGAAAGAAAATGTATTACAGCTTTTGTTTTATAGCATTTCTTCATGTATTTTATAGTTTTAACATACAGTTTCATTCAAAAAGTAGCAAAAATTTTTTTCTCAATATACTTATACATTTTTAGCGACAGTTAAAAATTGCTACTAGAAACAAAACAGAATGAATGTCAGGTTTACTACAATTGAGTTTCGTTGAAAAATAATTGAATTCTGTACGATAAGTAACCAAAATATGGTGTAATAAAATGATTTTTTTCCTTTTTTTGAACTGCAGTTGTT
>NW_014569926.1:0-5509 GCF_001313835.1 Polistes canadensis
TAATTATTTAAAATACTATTACAATATATAAATTTACTGTATATACTATCAAAGAATTTATCATATACTATCATATACTATCAAAGAATTTTGTATAATTTGATAGTATTATATCGTCATCGTTTTATATATCTATTTTCGTCCATTGGTTGTCAGAGTACTAACTAAGATAATTTTATTTACTCGAAAAGTGGACTTGTGAGCTTTTATGTAATTCTGTATTCTTTGCTTTAATCTACTGTATTATAAATAATTATAGACTAATAATTTTGTTGGTATAAATATATTAGTAAGTATCTTCTATTTATTTTATTATAATCTTTTATTATTTCATACACTTTTACATTGATTCATTAATACAAAGATATTTGTATTGTTTTTTCATGATAAAACTTAACATATTACATAAAAAATATCAAGTATATAATCAGTACAAGGCATTGTTTAATTCTTCGTTAAGAGTATCTCAAAAATTTATTTCTTCTAGCATAATTATCAGGCTAGACATCGAGAATGAGTTTAGAAATTGTCTCCATGTTTATAAAGAGATTCTAAATTGTTAAATATATAAATTATCTATAATAGCATCATTATTTTTTGTAAGTATCCTTGTTAGCATAAAAGACACATTAATTTTAATATTACTAATTTTTTAAATATAACATAAAAGGCACTTACAATTAGATGTAAAAGTCATCATTAAAAATTATTATTACAAAGCGATTTGAATTTCAATTCTTGCATATAACTATGAACCTACGTATATACGTGTATATATATAGCTCTCCTATTTTATACAAACTTTAAGTCATTTGTGTATGCAATAGCACACAATTTTACAGGCGCACTCTCTCTCTCACTCATGCAGAAAATCGTCATATATAAAATTTGTACACACTCATAACGTATGTATTATGGCAATTATTATACGTAAACACTTAATTGACTATTTTAATATTATTGAATATTAAATTAATTATATGTATTAACTTATGATGACAAATAAACTAATGTTGCAATATTAATGCAGGCTCGAATATCGCATAATAACATTCTTCTATATATAAATGCTAACAAAATAATATTATGAACACTTGTTATTCTTCGTCATATCATGGGGATCTAGGATAGTTTTATTTTCCAGCGTATGTTGGATTTTTGAAAGTTGATGTTGCTTGCTTATAAATAGGATTTTCTCCCTGTAAAAACAAAACGAAATGTATTAGATCAATTTCATTCTATAAAATTAAAAAACTAATTATTTGTTTATTTTTATAAACAATGTATTAGGTTGTCCGATAAGTCCATGGGGATTTTTCCGTTTATTTATTTAGAAAAAACTCCATGAACTTATTGAACAATCTAATATATAAATATTATATAATTTACCGTATCCCACTTGGCCAACATTCTTTCCTTTTCAAATTTAGCAAATTCTCTTCTGTCGTGTATCGTTGTTAACAATTTCCACAATAACAATAAAGCTAAACCGATTAAAACAATTGCAGCTATAACTCCTAATACTATTCCAAGCATATTCACTCGAGGAGGACACTCTCTTTCTGCTTGTGCGCGCACTTTCAAACAATTCGTTTCGTTATAGTAATAAACAAAGTTGTATTTGCAGTCATCTTCGTCTGTACCATAACACATAACTTCATCGTTATCAACGTCGCCGATAACATTTTCTACAGGTTCGGGAACAAATTCTCGACAATTTTTAGCACATTCTTCGGGATTACTGTAATTCCCAGTTCCATACATCTGACACTGTACGCAACTTTTGAGTTCCTCGCATCTACTAGGACATGTCGGGCATTTGTTACAATATTTACCCGAATATCTTGTGTTACCTTCCTCGTGACAAATACATTCACCACAAATGCAATCGCCCTTAACAAATAGAAATAATTAAATAAGATAAGAATAATAGATTAAACGATAATTACATTTAGTTCAAATAAAATGAATCATTTTACTTACATGTCCCGAACAAAGTATACCATTAGTAGTTCCTGGTGCTATACAGGAATCATTTGAAGATCTACAACTACAAGATGGTCCAGACCAACCAGCATTGCAAACGCATTGCCCGCATTCGCATGTTCCATGATTTGAACAAAGAAATCCTTGATCGCGATCACATGAAAAATTGTCGCACTCGCAAAAACGACCTGATATTATCTAAATAAAAGAAGATATTATATTAAATATTTAAATAATTTGTTTAATGTATCCTATAATATATTGGTTGAAATTTTTATTACTTACTTCTTCAGGATTCTCTCTTTCTTCGCACTCACATTGACCACACGCACAAGTACCTCTTCCCGAACAATCAACCAGAGACGTGTTATCTGGTCTACAAGATTGAAAATGTTTCTCGAATCCACTCATTTCTTGATGTGGACTGCATTCACAACGTTTTCCAAAAAATCCATCGTAACAATCACAGACCCCACAATTCAACGTACCAACACCATTACATTCAGAAGACATTGGTTCATACATAGGACCATCTCGTTCGCATTCACAATCACATAACATTTCTAAATTGACTGTTAATGTTTCATTGATACCAACCTACAAATGTTCATAATATTATATTCATGTAAATCTAACTAAATCAATTTATTTGTTATGAAATTCTTTACGATACTTACTGGATAAATATCAAATTTCTGTTTCCATTCAGATCTGTTAGCAGGACAACTAGTAACTTCAATTTCAGCGATAAATTCTACTTTCGTACCAACTTTCAATCCATCGCATTTAGAAGTTTCTACAGCCGGTCCCGAGCCTAAACAACTCGAAAAATATTTAACTTTCACTGCACTACTGGCAGTATCTTTCATTTCTACTGAACTAGAAATAGCATTATATTGTTCCCGAATCAATTCCACTACATTACTCGAATCATCCGACAATTTTCCTGCAAATGATCCTTCCACGTGTTTCGTTAACTTTTTGTATACATTGATTTGTTCTTCAGTAACCGCCCATATAATATTAATAGCGTTTTGTTTAACTTTTAAATTAATTTGCGATATACTTGGATAATCTTGAAGCGACGAATGAGTATAAAGACCGTTATAATCAAGATGACATATTCCGTCATTCGGTTTAACAATTCCACCTAATTTCCCATCACCGGCATAATGAAAACCAGCATCTGTTGAAAATACTAACAATCTACGAGCCTTTTCTCGCCAACCAATTTGATTTCTACAAACGATAGCTTGCATAATTGCATCGAATCCACCTTCGGGTGCATCCAAATTACCGGAAACAGATGCATTTCTTACTAAACCCTGTAATTGAAAAAGATAATGAATTGTGTATCACAAGTTTCAGTTTGAAATTTTAAATTCTATATGAATCTTTTTCTTACAGCAAAATGTCTTGTATCTTGTGACAATCTCATGATGTTTTTATATCCATATGGTGCTGCGCATCCATCGCATGGCTCAACGAGGCTAGAAGGAATAAAAAAAAACAAACACATATAATAGTTATTTTCAATCACTACCATAGCTCAAGTAACATTCTATTTATATCTAAAGAAACTCACAATTTTGGCATTGTGTTTACATAGGGCATTACTACTTTATCAACGAAACTACCAAAACCCAAACGAAAATTGCTTGTAATTTTACTCATACTTTCTACGAGTAACTGACCTAAGTCAGATAATTTTTTCTTATCATCTTCCATGGATTTACTTAAATCCATAAGATAATAAAGATCAACTGGATAATCTTCTGCTTGTGAATATGCAAACGACATCCTATAGGCCTCGTCTGAAATAATTATTAATTAGCTATAAATATATTCTATATTAAATAATAAAACAGAATTAAAAATATATGAATTATATATCTTACTTATTCTAAGTTTTAAATTCACTTCCTGAGGCCACATTTGGACAGCATCTTGTCGTTTACTACTACTACTACTACTGCTACTACTACTCGAACTTCCTTGAAAATGTGTAGAACTTGTGCTAGAATAATTAGTGGAAGAAGTTTGTTCGAAAGAACCATGACCTTCAATGCCAGCATTACCACCAATCGAATAACCTCCTTTGGTTAAATTACGGTGTCTCACCATACTAAAAACATTGTCCGGATTCCATGTAAATTTCTCTGGACATGTTATTAGTATTTTGGTGTTTATGTTGGGAAGAAAACACCTCTTTTCAGGAAACCTCTGTAAAAACCATATCATGTGGTGTTATTAGGATTTAACTATTAATATTAATTTAAATATTTGATTTAAAATTACTTACAGGAGCTGCGCACCAAGCGCAGTGTGGAGTTTGTACGCACTCATGACATGTTTGTTTACTGATACATGGGTTCATTCCTGTCAGTCTTTCTGGAGGTGTATAATTTGCTATGACTATAGAAATCCATATCGATATTGCTATGACCCATCTTAAACTGACGAACATTCCTAAAAATAATATTAATTATTTAGGAAGAGAGATAATTAATCGATAAAATATAACTTCTCTGAATTAAAAATTTCTACAAAAATGATTGACATCAGTATACAAGGTATTTAAAGTTTTTCTGACCAAATGATGTCAGTGTATTCTATGCAACAAAAATAAAAACAAAAATGTTATATAAGCATTTATTTTTAAAGCTTCATAAAAAGTTATGACACAAATTGTAAATCACCTAGTTTCTTGTTCAAAGTGTCGATCACCTATGCAAATATAAATCTAACACGGCTGTAGAGCAAAATAAACCTGTTTCACGTAATTGTGAATGTACATTCGTAAACACTAAGCGATGCTTGACTCTTCTACTAGGAAATCTACATTGATACCTCTTATAACAGCCCTAGTATGTCCATTGCACAAAGTGTGCACGTAATGAATGTCTATGTCTTAGTCTGAAAATTCTTATTCTTGGTCTGAAAATATTTTTAGCACTTGATCAATAGTATTATTCTGCAAGGAAACTTAAAAAAAAACTAATATCGATTGGTATTCCCTAAATCACTTGGAATAATAAACACTTTTTTCTTATTTTCGTGTATAGAATACAGTGACACCATTTGATTGGAAAACCACATCCTGTGCAGACAAGGATTTATGTTTTATGTCATATAAAAGAATAAAATATGAAATGAACAAACAATTAAAAATA
Organism: Polistes canadensis; assembly: GCF_001313835.1. Classification (NCBI taxonomy): domain Eukaryota; kingdom Metazoa; phylum Arthropoda; class Insecta; order Hymenoptera; family Vespidae; genus Polistes; species Polistes canadensis. The sequence goes on from NW_014569926.1 coordinate 5,160, forward strand.
CATTTAAAATAATAATAAAGTTCGGCATAGTTTTTTATTACAAAATATATTAAATCTGGCTGTGATACCAATTATAATTTAAACAAACTGACTTGTTATTTCTAAGAAGCATAAGTTCTATTATTAACCCATTGAGTCAGTGTCTCCTGTGTGACTCAGTGTAAGTTCTCTGTAATAGGTTTGGTCAAAATATGATAAAATATTTTATGAATTTATATGATACTTCGCTAAAATATATAAATATAATTTAATAATTTATATTAACAAAAGAGAGAGAAAAAAAATAATAAAAATTAAAAAAACCATAAAAAAGAAATTTTTCATACAAGTAATAAAAAATTGAATTTTAC
>NW_014569926.1:5519-16099 GCF_001313835.1 Polistes canadensis
ATTCTGTACACGTGTATACATATGTCATTAATCAAAAGATAAAAGTAACAATTATTAATGATAATTATATAGTATAAAAAGAATAAAAGAAAATGATATTGATGCCAGCTTTAAATAGAAATAAAAAAAAAGAAAGATATCCCCATAAACTTTTATGAGTTATTACTCGATAACATTGATTAATAATTATTTCAATGTGTAGTCATAATATCCTGTCTTTTCTTGTGCAAATATGTAAAACGTGTTTGTTTCTGAAAATTTAGTTTATTCAGTTTTTATTCTTATATATATATATATATATATATATCCTGATAGATATCCTTGATTTGTAATACGTATGGTTTTAAAGTAAACTGTTAGTTAGATGAACTATATAAACAAGTTGTCAAAACAATTTGTTTAGAAAAAAATGAAATATAATTAATATTTAAATCCTTACTTAATAGTTGTTGTTTTCAATTTAGTCCTAAAACATCACAAAATAAAAAGAAGATATACTTTTCGTTGCAATTTAGATTACCATAAATGGTAACCTATGAAAAGACACAGATACACTACGTACTACTTCCAACCCACATCGAACTAATGTAAGCACAAGTACAACAACCAATACCACTTCCTCGCAACACACTCGATTCCACTCAACTCTTTACCTACACCTCTCACCACACTGCATTCACCTCTTTTCTCTATAACTTTAGATGATACTGCTCCTTCCTTCTACGCACGCGCATTACCTTACGTACACGGATTACGATATCAAATCTTAAAAAGATGAGCTAATGCTTAAAAAATCTTTAGCTGCAATTCATATTTTTTTTTTTTTTTATTAAATAATACATTCAAATTTTGTCTACCAAAAATTATATTTTTATACCTAATCTATTTTTAAAATTAATATTATCATTTATTAAATAAACAATTATGTATCACATTTAAAATTTTAACTTCTGCATAAAAGCATATCAAAAACAATGTTTACCCTAATAATTAATTCAGATGTAATATTTAACCGATTTTAATAAACATGGTCTTATTTTAAAAATGAAACTTTGTACTATGAGATCATGTTTTTTAATTTTGGAAAAATATTTTTTTTGGTACATGAATTATTGTCGAAAAAAACAGCTGTTTTCAAGACAATACTTTTCAGTGAAAATAAAGTTCTTTTGAAAATTATCATATCTAGCGTATCAAACACGTTATTATCAAAGAAATGTATAAACATAAGATAATGAAGAATATCAGTTCATCCTACTAACATTAATAATTTATCTCACACTATACTGATTGTCTGATATCTGTGAGAGGGTTCTAACCCACACAAATTTATTTATTGATATGGAAAATTTGTAATGGGAGGGGGGACATAGACCCCCTCTTTTACTTTTAGTTCGTATTAAATCCGGATCTGTCGCTAAAGTCGTAAATATTTCAAATTAAAGGGTTGTGAATAGTCTAACGTAGTTTATTTTATGACGATGAACGTAGGGGTTATTTACAGCACGTTTATATATACGAGATATTGGTTAATAATCTGTTAATTAATCTAAACATTTTCATTTTTTATGTTTAATATTTATTCTTATCTGTAATATTTTTTACAATTATACAATATTTTATTCAAAAATGTACTACAAAAAATAAAACAATGTTATAAATGTAAGAAATTTGTTATAAACGCATGACATAACTGTATTTTATTTTTATATAAACTTGTGTCATTTAAAAACAAATTTTAAAATTACATTAATTTGATAAATTTTAAGGATTAAATATCAAAAATTAAGATGTCAAATCTTAAAAGGATAATATAATTTAATTGAAATCTATATAATTAATTTTGAAAAAATGAGTAATTTGAACGATAAAGAAATCAATGTTTTACCGATTAAAAGAGTAAAGGATCATAAACTTCGACGCAATCATGAAGAGACGAATCCATGTGTAAAGGTATCTTTTGTGCAATGAGAAAATGTTTTATTTGTTATGAACTAAACATTATACATTATTGTGTGTAATTATTAGGAACAGAATTTATCTTTAAAATGCTTGGATGATAACTATTATGTTCACGATGCTTGCAAAGCGTACTTCGAAAATTATCGTAATTGTCAAGGCTTTTGGGTAATTCTCTATTTAAAAAAAAAAAACATTTCTCGTATAATTTCAAATAAACTTTTCGTTAAATTTAATCGTACATTAAATACCATTTGTATATTTTAGCAAAAAGTAGTAGCTGATCGTAGAAGAAACAATGTTAAACCTTATCTTCCGATTCCAGAAGATCGAGAAAGTGTAAAGAACGAATACATTAAATTAGGTTTTAAATAGTTTAACAAATTATATATGCATGCATTTGCATATATTTTAACAATAACGTTTCAGTGATAATTCATTTAAATATTACTTCAGTATGATCTAATGACTAGGAAACCTAACTTTTATTCATTTAAATTTTACCAATTTTCATCGAGTTTTGACGCATATAAAAATATATTAATTTAGAATAAATTTATACCATTAAAGAAAGAATGACAAATTATGTTATATTATCATTGTAATAAATTGTATATAAAAATGTAAGGATCGTATTTGAAGTTTTTTCAACGTTTGCATATATTTTTGTCTATATTTACATTATACACATTTTTACTTTAAAAATATTGCTTATTCTGATCGCATGTATTATAATTTTTGTTAATTAATTAATTAATCTGAAATAGAATTCGTAAAAATAGTTACGGCGTCATGAGAGAAATGTGCTATTGTGTTATATACTAATAAAAATAATGATCATTTCTGCAATTGTAAAAATGATATTATTAAATGTAACACCGCGTGAATAATAAATACACTTGTTTTCCGTTTTTTTTTCAATATGCAAAAGTACACACTTTAACTTTAGAGTGAATACATTTATATTTATACAATATCATAAGTAACATTTTCTTTTTATCAATATCTATGTACGTGGTTCAAGATTAATGTATTCAAAGATTTTTTAATTACTTTTATTTGTTTTTATTTTGTTATTTTTCCTTGTATGTAAAGAAATATTGAAATTTTGTTTCTAAAGTAATCCTTTAACTAATGTTTTAATTATTTTAACGACATCCGTCTGGATTATTTTATTGAATAAATTAATCGTGTTTATTTTGCTATTCAGATTTTCAGTACTATTACAATAACCAAATATGATTATTTTTTAACATGTGTCTTAAACGTATTCTTAAACGTCTTTTCCAAAATATATGCATAAGAAAGTATGTTGATAGCTATTGATACAAAACATACAAGGAATAATATGTATAAAAGACCAAAAAGCACATTTAATGCATGCGTGTACTAAAATGAACAAATGTACAAATGAATATAATATATTCTCACGTATAGATAAAGTTCAGTTAAAAACTATAGTTTAATTAAATAACGACGTATGAAATAAATCATCAATAAATTAAAGGCAATTTGTTTGTAATCTCCATTACTTCAAGGAATCGATGACATATTTGAAATAAATATGACATCATTTGTCAGGTTTAAAGTAAAGGAGTATCGTGTATGTGTATGTGTGTGTGTGTGTGTGTATGTGTATGCGTGTATGCTTAAAATTTAAACTAGTTACATAGTAGTAATAATATTAGACTTAATTTACTTTGGTTTCCTATACAAGTGAGTTATTATTTGATCTATGATTTTCGTAGGTTGTTTTTACTAACGTTCCGTTTCCGAATATCTTATTTTCCTTTTTATTTGTTTATTTCCATTTATTGCCTCTTGTCCTTCCCTGTTGCTCTCTTCATTTTTAATAGATATCATCCACGAGTAGTCAATCAGAATGGTTTTTTATATGGAATGTTTGAATACGAAAATGACGGCACATTTGGCGCACCTAATATTAATATTTATTATCCACTTATTAAATCATCCTAAAATTCCAATAATGTAATTTAAAAAAATAAACAAGGTAAACATACCACACAGGTACCATAGTGAATGTGGGCAAGTAAGGAAAAAATTGCTACGAAGTACATAGATTTCAGATTCATTTCAGGCAAGACAAATGAAAGAATAGCTGCTACTGTTACCGGTAACAATATCCATGGTAATATTTCACATCTAGTATTGCTCATTTGAGAGACAATTAAGCGGCACTGTAATAGATAAGAAATAATATTATATTTTAATCAAATTTCCAAGGCAACACTATCTTGGTATTTATCCTATAATTATAATAATATAATTCCTTAAAATAAATGTTTATAAAATCCTATTTGATTGCTGCTCTACGATACATTTGATTCAAAATAATATTTTGTTTCTGTACGTAAAATTATTATTTCATACTAACTTACACATATATTAGAAAAAATAGTGCCAATGGCAAAATATATTATACGAGGATCCTTTTCCAATATATCTTGTTGGGAGAACAATATCCAAAGTGTAGAAATCATAAATAACAATACCAAAGGCACCAATGGTCTTATTGCTTCTGGAAATGTTCGCATTTTTCCTGTCTTATCTCTGTACGACCTAATAATAATAATATACATGTTACAATTAATAAGTAAATGTTAATCATTTGTAATAAAATCATGATAAGGGATAATTATACCAACTTGTATATATTCCACAATACAACTGGTAAATTCGATACAAGAGCACTGACATATAATAACATTTCAAACATTATTCCCGCTGATATTCCTCCTGGCAAGTAAAATTTCCATGCTTCGTGACCTCCTATGCTGGTCAGGATAAATACCAAGACAGTTGCCTGGGATTTGATTAAAATATAATTAATTATCACGAATAATAATATTAATTATCAAATCTAATTATTAATGAATATTAATAAACACAACCAACCAACATAGATGCGTCATATCCCCAAGGAAGGAATAGCACACCCGTATTGTATTTCTCCCAGTGACTTAAATAAAAATTAACAAATACATTCCAAAGTATGAAATACATTCGTAACGGGGAAACACTATGATCTGTCCTTCCAAAAACTGAGTACATACAAACAGTGATTAACATTGCCGTCCAACTGTCCAAACCATGATCAAATAATTCACCCAAAGGCCCAGAGGTTTGTGTACGTCTTGCTTGTTTTCCATCAATACCATCTAAACATAACAAAAATTATTGTATAAATCATATATCGTTAGAATAATTAAACTTAGTAAATTATTAACTAAGTTTCTTATATTATATCCTGGAAAAATGTAGCATAACTATTTACTTACCAAGCGTGTATGCCATAAAGATATTAAATGCGGCTATTGCAAACACCCAACAAGGTATAGGTGAATATTGAGAATGATCGTCACTCGATGCATAAAAATAATAATCAAATGATGCAAATACCACAAAGTTTAATACGGTAAAAAGAAATCCGGAAAACGTTAATACGTTTGGTGCTACCCATTTTGGACAATACTGAAAAAATAATAGAAATATGATATATATAGTTGATCCATAAATTATTATTATTATTATTATATGATTATTTATAAATATAAAATGTATACCTCTACGACTTTGTTCCAAAATGGATGCATAACATATACACTGAGTGGACTTGTATCCAATGAGCTATACTGAAAAAAAAAATGTAAACATGTATATATGTGCGTAGATATATTTATAATAAAAAAATTATTATATATATATATATGTAGGTATTGATACAAAGTACACTATCATATAATATTCTAATACAATAAAATTAATAAGACAATGAGAAAATAATAAAAGCTGTTATAACAGGACGAAGTCCTAATAAAAAGAAGAAGAATCAAATAATAATGCATAAAAATGCATCTTTATTCGCTATTTAGTTATATTAATTGATCATAACTATTAGAATATTTTCTTATCATAATGATTTACTGCTTTTATATAATATATATTTGTATTTCATTATAAATGTAAACAAATTATAGAAAAAGAAAAAAAGATATAAGTAAGTCGTTAGGATAAATCGTTTATCTTCAATTACTTACTTTATAATTTTCAAAGCCAGTCAAATGTTCCTCCGATAAATACTCTATTTCGAGATTCATTTTTTGATACATGATAAGAGAGGTCTAACCTTTCGATTTGGAGTAGTTTATTTTGAAAATATTTAATGTCCGCTTTATTGGCTTGTATATATACATGAAAGATTTAATATTATAATACTAATTATTTCAACCCCTCCTAAAACAATTTAAAATGATGTATATTATACATAACAGTAACCTTTTATATAGCGCCTATTCATTATCATAGAATAATGAAATTTTAGCATGGATCCTCAATCCCCAAAAAGATCGCAAATTTCTGCGCCTCTGTAAACGTAAATATACACTAAAGCGAGATACGCGGGTCATTTAAAATACCATAAAATTATCATTTCAGCAATACTATAATATACCATACAGCAATTAAACAAATAAATTCATTGAATTGAATTAATTTGAATGATTAATTGTACTCTCATTTTAAGTTACTCTAAAATAATGAAAACAATTTTTAAATTAAATTTAGGATTATTTATATGTATGTATGTATAATTGCTGTTTAAATGTACTCTAATTTTAATTTAAAAAATGACAACAAATTTTTACAATATTATATATTTAAATTGTTTTAAGTAACATCAAAAGCATTGTATGTACATCTTTATTATAAAGATAGAAATCTATTTTATTATTTTTAGCGACACTGTTTCTATTTAAAAAGCTTCGTCATTAATTGGAGAAATGTATTACATTTAAATTCGTTAAATTAAATTTTATAATTAATTACATTGTTATATCATTTTTAAATAATATAAAATGGTTCTATTCTCTAGATGACCACCGATAACATTCAATTCTATGAGAAACATGATGCAGTATATTTATATATATAACAATTTTACTAATATATAATATGGATTATCTAATATATAACACAAAAAATAAATAAAAGCTAGGAAGCTTTCAAGTCTTTTCAAAAGTCTTTTTAATTAACGTTTATGCTTTTTAGATTTTTTTTTACTTTTAGAACTTTTGTGTTCTTTGTGCTTGTGTTTCTTTTTAATTTTTTTCGATTTCTTTGTTTTATGCAACTCAACCCACTTTCCTTCAAATTCCTCTGCAGCTTTTGGTACTATGACACTTTTAAAAATGGGTCTGGAAAATTCTATACTTCCACTGGAATCTGCCGTAGCATTGCCGTCTTTGATCAATCTTGAAGGAAGCATCGGACCGTATACTGTTTCTGGTATTGACATTTGAGGTATATCACAGGTTTTATTTTCATTATTTTGTTCAACGATGGTCTGCGGTTCTTGAGAAGGCAAATTTGCTTCTTTCTCTTTGATATTACTCTCAGTGTCTTCTGTACTGATAGTTGATTTTTTCACAAGATCTTCGAGATCTAATTTCGCAAAAATACCTCTAGGAGGTGACGTATTTCTTGCTACGTTAACTTCATTCGATGAGTCACCTATCAAGACAGACTTTACTACTTCGTTATCTATATTTTCTTCTGTTTCTGTCTCTGATTCGTCACTACTACTGAGAAATATTGCTCTGAAAAGATCTTTCTTTTCTTCCGAATTATATTTATTAGTTGTAACAGTCTCTTCATCCTCAGATTTTTCAGCATCCTTCGAAACTTTAGTTTGTTCCATATTTATTATTTTATTTTCTTCATTAATAAATTCCTGTTCAGGATTATTTTTTAAGAATTTAGTTGAAGGTATCTCCTCGACTGTTTTGCCAAATATTTTTTCATACGAAGCTTCAAAGTTCTTCATTTTTTCTGACACGATTTGTGGTTCTTGAGTTTCGACAGAAGTCTTATAATATGTGGGGGATTTAGATGCATCACTTTTTATGAATTCATTTCCATAGGAAGAAGTAGATGCATTATTATCTATGTCTTTGGGAAGTATTTCCGTTACTTTTGAAAATCTTGAGGATACATCGAAATCTAATGAATCAAATACAGAAAACTTCGCTTTCTTTTCTATTTTAATTTGGATGCCACAACTTCGTGGTTCAGGAATATTGAATCTTTTACATACGATACTTGCAGGTTGCCATTCGATTATATCTCGAGTTAGTTTCCCAAACATTTCCATTCTAGCAGCTTCTTCTTTTTGTTGTTCCAAAGCGTCAGTTAAATTTAATGTAGATTTATTTAACTCATTTTTATTATCATTATTTGGTACTTTTTTAATCGATTTAGATGATTGTTCAGATTCAGTAAGCTCCGGATCTTTTTCTAATTTAATTATAGAAAGTTGTTCTATGCTATCCGATTTACACATATTATTTATTTTTAAACACGAACTATTATTAATTTGATTATTAACTGCCTCTACACACACATCGGCAAATGTAGAGGAACTATTTAAATTAGTTGGTAAATTTAATAATCCGGAAGTGATTTGTTCTCTACCTGTAATACCACCACTGACAAACATTTTTGTATTTAATTTATCCACCCATACATTATTCCCTTGCGCTTTTGGCTTTTCAACGATTTTTTTACTAACTTCTACTTTTTGTTCTAATGAATTCGATGGTTCTGACATTACATTAGAAATAGACATAGGAATTGTAGAAGATAATATTTCTGTAGGTGTATTAACTTGTCCTTGAATTACTTTATTGGTGAAACTAACATCTTCTAAGATTTTAGCTCTTTTTGTAACATTAAGATTCTTTCTTTTTTCATTAAATGATTGATGAGGAATTGGAGGATAAAAACGACTCTTTCTTGTAAGATGAATTGCATGATAGTCTTTTGGAAGAGAAGGTGGTGCAAAAGTCTTCCTACTATTTAATTTATCTTTTGCTTGCACAAATCCCTCTACAGAATTACTTTCCTTGTCATTTGAAATATTTTCCTTAGACCATCTCGTTTTACTTTTTTTACGTTCTGGTCCTAGTACTGAATCGTACCGAGACATATCTTCTCTTTCATAAATATCCTCATCGTCTGCTTCAAAAGCACCAACTCCAAATGCATGCCCAAATATTGGAAGATTTTTATTATTGCTTTGATAATTATTTTCTTCATTTACCTGATTAGATAAAACGTTTTGTCTGTTTAATCCACTGTATCCAATACCAAAGTAATTATCTTTTCCTTTAGACCTATAAAGTACAAATATTTAGTATAATATAAAATCTGTTAAAAATATATAATTAATTATGAATTAATATTTACCTAAAAGGCTCGTAATCATCAGGAGCAAAAGTAATATCAAGATTTTCATCATCGGAATCACACACATAATTACTATCAATTTCTTTTTCTTCGTTTTTGGGCAACGAACAGCCATATATTTTAACTTTTTCTATCTGTTGTTTTGCTTTGATCTTCTCTTTCTTTGTTACCCTATTTCCTATACCTTGTCCTGGTTTCCATCCCATTTTCTTTAAAAGAGCAATACCAACTGTTTCTCTATAATTTTTACATTGTATTAAAATAACATTAATGCACACACATACATATAATATTATTATAATCAATTTTAATAAACGCTTACCTAACAGGCCTCAGAAGTTCTTTCAGTACAGGATTATACGACAGGAATTTATTGTTAATCATTTCAGCTCTTCCTCTTTTAATACCTTTTTGTTCATGATGTTCGTAATCACTATTGGCCCTAATACCTTTCGGTGCTATACCAAATATGCTTACATCTTCATCATCCATAAAATCTTCTGGTTGCTGCGCAACTGCTTTCGCTTTAGTACCTCTGGAAGATTTAAATTGCTGTGGTTTCCATCCATCACGAGTTCCAACTGTATTAAAGTATCCCGCAGAAAAACCACCAGTGAATGCACCATGAAATCTACGTCTACCCTGAGCATCATAAGCATATTGATCTTCTATGGTAACAGCTTTTTTCCTTGGTAAATTTTCTATAAAATTCGTTCAATGTTCAATCAATTAAGATATTATACAAAAATATTTGACATTTACAAAATAATATTAAATCATTTATAATACCTTCATCCAGTGGTTCCAAAGCTGTTCCAAAAGTAGCATAATTTTCATCCTCGGAATCACTCATTATTATTTTAAGTCTATAACAGAATACTTAGCAGTTACAATAATTAAATAAAAATTGTTATTTAATACTAGATACACTTTGTATACATACATAATATCGGATAGGTTATGTTACATGTCAGTGATTTTATCGTATAACTTCGTATAACTTCGTATCACATCGTATAACATCGTATACGTAATTGTAAGTCCTACTGACCCAGTGCCAATACCAATTCATATATATTTATATTCAAATACGTATAAATTAATGTTTTTGTTTATATAAAATACTATTAATTTTTAAGATTATATCATAAGTAAATATTAATATGTACATTATATTTAGTAATAAGAAAAAACAATGTAATTAATAAAATTGTAATCTTTATAAATGAGTGTTTATTATTGTGTACATTTTATTATAGTATAATTCACATTATATTTAAAATGCCTTTAAAAAGAGAGATTAAAATAAATAAATTGTTAATGCTAATAGTAAAAAACTGAAAATATATATATATATA
>NW_014569926.1:16164-58725 GCF_001313835.1 Polistes canadensis
ATATATATATATATATATATATACATATATATTTTAATAATGGTTATTATTATAATTATTTGTAGTATATAAAAAATATGTGTAATTTCCATTCCTATTTACTTTTATTTACAAGCGATTTATTATGTTTATTCCGTTTAGAATTATGATAAAGGTAAGAGTGTACACGCAAGCTGTTGCTATTTTTATATTTATTACCACAAAGCTTACATGTAAGACTTTCCAGTGGACCATGAATATAACGAACATGTAATTTTAAATTTTCTCTACGCGTAAAGTTACGAAGACACTTAGGACATGAATAAACCTGCACTAATTTACCCTTTTCCATGTGAAATGTTGGTTTTATTTCTGAGACTAGACGCAATATTGTTTCTGGGGATAACGCATTATTACGATTACCTTTGTTATATTTACGCTTTTTGCCACAATTAGCTGGGTCATATCTCAAGTTTTTATGTTCTTCAATCACCATATTAGTCAGACCTAGTACATTTATACATATACATTAGACACATGTAAAAGTAACAATATTACGTAACAATCTACAAGATTTTGTTAATTCAAAAGGAAAATTTATTAAATCAATTATGAATTTAATTATTCTTAAATGTACAGTAAAAATTTTAGAATTAATATACAGTCAAGATATTAAATACTTTTTCTTTTTTTTACAATAGGCAAAAAATAATAGAATTATTGCACATAGAAATTTTGTACTAATAATTATATTCATTGCATTAATGATATACACCAAGTTGAAACACGTACCAAAAGATTTTTCAGCAGATTTTAATTGCGTATCTGATTCTGAATCTGTAACATTAAATGAAATTACTTTCAAGCATCCAATTCATTTATCACAATTCAAATAAATTATATATAATATCAAGTTGAATTGCAGCATAATCGTAAATATTTTTATTTTGTTACCTGATTTTTGTATATTCTCATTATATAGCGTATCTGATTTATACATCGCTTTTACATCCGTATCATCAGCCATATAATCAGAGGATTCATATGTCATTTCTTCCAGGTGATTTATGTTAGAAGTATAGTCGAAAGGTTCCTTTGCAGTTTGATCGTTATACGATTCAATAAATAATGTTTTTTCAGAATTACAATCCGTATTAGAAATAACATTTTTTGAATATGGAATTTCATTAGTTTCATTTGTTTCCATAATACTTAAATTGTTTACTACAGAATCCGAGGAAGGAAGAATAGTATTTTCATTTTGTATCTCTTTATCGTTCAAAGATTCTGTTAATTTATTGCACGGATAAACATCTTCATAATCACAATCTAATTTCTCATCGTTATCATCCAACGTTTTGTCCTTTTTCTAAAACCAAGGAACAATAAGTTTATTGATATGATATTTAACCCATTTTAATATAATAACAGGTGAGACTCATTATACACTTTATGACCCAAACATAAGAAACATGGGTCCTACTCGTGGCAAATCTTATAGGTCAAATATAAAAAGCAAAAAGTATAGCACCAAATGTCATACAACCCAGCATGTTAAATCATAGTGCAAGAGATTAATAAGGGTAACAACGTACCTCCTTTCTTTCTGTAGTTAATCCTTTTATTTGTAATATTTCAGCTACTTTTAAAAAATTACTAATATCCTCTTGCTTAATACTAACTTCTCCTTGATACATGAATTGAAGTATGGCAAATAAGTCACGATAATTGACATCTTTTAATATTACAATTGGATGTTTACAAGAATTTTCCTACGATATAAATATATTATCACAAGTATATAAGAAACTATATTAATAGTAATCAATATAGGAAAACTTTTGTTATTAATATTTGTTTAATTATGATTTACCTTAAAAAGTCTATTGAAGTAACTACTACAAACTGATAATATCAATTTATGTGCTCTTAAAATTTGTCCTTCGGCTGTCAAAGTTACATCGACAAGCTGTTCGTCAATTAATAAAGTATATAAACCGGAAGACAAATTTCTTGGAAAACTATTCCATATTAAAGAAAATTGTTCTCCAGACATCGTTGCTGTAATAAAATAAAAACGAGATAAACAAATACATTTTTTAAAATAATGTAGGTTATTTGTAATTTACAAATGAAATTTACAAATGAAATTTACAAATGAAAACAAACAGAGTATTATGTAATATAATTAATAGAATATAAATATTTTTAAAAGATAATATTATATTAAAAAATAAAGGAAATACCTTAATAAAATAACCTACAGAGAATATATACAGTATTTACTTTGTATACTTCTTCTCCTTCTATGCATGTATATATGTAAATATATCATGTATCATGTAAATATGTTTATGCATATGTGCATGTATGATTAAAACATATGACAATTATAAAAACATGTGATATTACAATAAACAAATTTTTATTTACTTTAAATATTCTTAAGAGAATTTAAAAGTATATTTGCAATTTGATTTATTGTTAACCCTAAAGTAAAATGTGATATAGGAAGACTAAATTGTATCATGCAATGAAGTGCAAGTACGGTGGTTATACGCTACTTGATGCGCCAATTTTATTCGCGCTAAATTTAAATTGAATATATGAATTGTAAAATTGTTAAAGTAAAATAAGTTATATTTTACATTCCGTAATTCATAAATTATTTGATCATAAAACAATAAAAAATATACAAATATTTAAACAAAAGTAGAATTATAAATTGAATTATGTAAATTATATTTGTGTGTGAACCAATGATTATCTTATAATATTTTATTAATTTAAAAAATGTTCGCATTAACATTTTTATATGACGTATTAATGTATTTTATAATAGTTCAATAAAAAAGAAAGGAGTATTTTTATAACATGAAAATATTAATACAATATATCATTTATAAAAATTTATTTATATTTGAAAGTATAATCTTTAATAAGTCGAAGCATTTTTGACTATTACATATTTACATGAATTACAATGATTTAGTCTTGACATAACTATATCGACAAAATAATGAAGCCATTAACTTATCTAATTAACATCGAACTCATTGTTTAATATATATGTTTGTAAGTATGCATAATAATTAAAGAAAATTCTATCAAATTAAAAACAACACTACTAATACATAGTTTAACGATAATATAACTGTATTTTATATAAGTAAATTTTGGAAAAATTTACGGATTGCAATATGAGCGATAAATATTACTTTTTATACTGTTAAAATACGTTGTGTCATTTTTTTTACATGTATGAACATCCATATAGAATTGTACCATGTCTAGAGATTATTTATTGTATTTTTTTTTTTTCTATATCAGTTGGTCATATAAAATTTGAAAAGATTCAATCTTTCAAAGGCAGATTGTTTTTCATTATAAATTCTTAATATAATAAATTATGTAAATTCTACTAATATAATAACTTATTCAACTTTGATTAATAATAATTTTCTAAAAATTCGTATAGAATAATACTTCGCCAGAGAATATGTTTATGTATACATATATTATTCACATACTTAACACGATAATTTGGAAATCTCCACAAATGATTTTCTACAATGACGACGTAGTGACCAGAATAATTTTTGATCAGAATGATATACATTGATTATGATTTATCACTTTCATCGCTAAACCTTTTTTTTTTTTAATAATTTTCATTATTACTTTAAAATCTATCATCACTGGGGTATACTATGGTGAGACGATTGATGTTATACAACTTAACATTGTGTTGATTTTTAAATTTAAATGCTATATTTCCAGATTAACGTAATAATACGTACAAGTTTTTTTTTATTAAATCCTATTATTCTGTACACAGCTGTTGGTTGCTAGTAACAAAATAAAAATAATAATAAATGAAATACATGATCCTTAGATATTAAAGATTTTTAAAATATGAGAACTAGTTGTGCACAAAAATATTATGCAGTTAACCACTTGCGCTGGAAAGACGTGCCACGTACGTCGTAATGCTTTTGTCACAGAATCGCCAACAACGTGGGTATGTACGTAGTTATAAGATTATCACAGGAACAAAAACGACGTGCATGGCACGCGTCGGTGAATTTTTTTTTCCCAGTGCAAGTGGTTAAACACACAAATGATACTTAATTTAATATACTGAAGAATATTAAAAAACGTTTTCTTTTTTGTTCTTTTCTATTTTTTTTTCTCTTTTTTTTTTTTAAGCGGGGTTTGTTTGTAAGGGAAAGAGAATGGAGAAAAGGAGAATGAGAAAGAGGAGAAGGAGTAGAAGGATATCAGCATAGTTATTGTAATGCTACCAAAAAATGTACATTTTAAGTGGTCTGATTCATTTGAGATCATATTCCCCGCCGAGGTGCAGTTGGGACCAATAATTGAATAGCAGTCATAGCATCTGGGAAGAGAGAGTGGTAATTTACAACTGGTACATAAGCAGCAGTTATAACACGACCAGCAAACCACCGGCCGTGTAATGAATTGACTGCAGCAACTGCCGTTGCTATCGATGGACATTTAACATAAACATTTCCTTGTGGAGAAGCTTGATCCACATATACGTGTAGAACACCGCCATGTTTATTACATTCTTCTATTACATCATCACGTATTTCTTTTGCCCAATTTGGATTTGTTTCACTGTAACAGAAACATATTGCATTAGATTTTTTTTTTTTTTTTTTTTTTTTTTTTTTTTTTATACATAATGATTAAAAAATGAAATAGATACATTCACGTTTATTTAAAAGTTTTAATGTTAGATAACCATTCTATCACTGACATTTATTATATTTATGTAGCGATATAAAAATGGTATATTTATTTAATCTTGCATATCTGTTCCTCCAGTAAAAGTAAGTGCTCCAACTGGATCTACTTATGTATGCTTCATGTAATATTATTAAATAACGTTAACTTATTTTTGTCTTTATTCTTAAACTTCTATAAATATTTCGTGTATTAATCAATGTATAAAGTCATAAAATATATTTACTTTTGTGGATCAAACATGTTTGATAGCATGAAACATTGTGTGGCTATTGGTGGTGCAGCTTGCGGTGGTGGTGGTGGAGCAGAGATAACAGGTGCCATATTTAATGCATTAGCTGCTGCTGGAGGTATTTCAAGACCAGTACCCTCGGCCAATTTGAACATTAATTGTAATCTATAAAATGAACGATGGATAATTTAATTAAATAATGTAATGCATATATATTTTTGTTTCACTATAAATTTACCTGCCAGTTGCACCAAGATCAATACCACTTCGATCTAATTCATCAGTATCTAAAAGTGAGGGACCTTGAATTAAATCAGTGCGTTCTGTTACATTTCCAACTTTCATTGGTCTACCAGCTAGCTCAAAACCATTTAATTGCTCTAATGCTTTCTTAGCATCGTCCGCATTTCTAAACTGTAAATATATATGTATTAGTTGATTAATATAAATTGATATAAATTTATAATACGGTTGTATGCAAATAAAACTTACCGTTAAAAAGCCATAACCTTTACTTCTACCAGTTTCAGGATCCATGATTAATTGAATGTTATCAATTTTTCCAAACGGTTCAAAAATCCCACGAAGCATTTCTTCTGTTATATTGAAGTGAAGAGAACCTACATATAATCTCATAGGTCCTGTTTGTCCTTTGGGCATTAAATTTGGCATAGAATTACCCATCCGATTTTTCTCTGCTTGAGTGTGTTGTACTACTATAGGAACGCCAAGTAACTTTTGACCTGATAATCCAAGCGCCTAAATAAAAATAATAAGAAATATATTAAAGACATTAAATAATTATTAAATCAAATAATCACAAAGAAATATCTAAACAAAAAAAATAGCTTACAAGTGTAACGCTTTCAGGATCTTTAAATTCGACATATGCAATTCCTTTGAATCGTCTCGTTTTGTTACATGTAATCAGTCTAACATCTTGAACTTTCCCAACACTAGAGAAAAATTCTTCCAAGTCACGTGCACGTATCCGTTGACTCAGTTGCATACAGAATACTGTACGAGCATCTCTTTCCTCGGGTGTCAGCTCATCGTTTCTACTAAAAACGAAAAATAATTTCTCTATCAAATAATTGTAATCTAAAGGAAACTTAAATTCTTATTTAAAACTTCAATGTATTATTCTAATTAAATACTTACATGCCAAGAGGACTAACACCTTTACCAAAAGGTGGTCGAGCTCTAGGTAATGTGATAGGTGTAAGAGACCTTTTTCTTCTTCTGTCTCTGTCTCTTCGATCTCGGTCTCGGTCTCTATCTCCATCTCTGTCTCGGTCACGATCCCGCCTGTCTCTCGATCGGGATCTCCGTCTGCGTTCACGATCCCTGTCACGATCCCTGTCACGATCCCTGTCTCTATCCCTGTCACGATCCCTGTCTCTATCCCTGTCACGATCCCTGTCTCTATCTCTGTCTCTGTCCCTGTCTCTGTCCCTGTCCCTGTCGCGATCACGGCGGTCTTTGTCTCGGCGGTCGCGAGATCGTGAACGGGAACGAGAACGATGTTTGCTTTTCCTAAAAACAGAAACATAAGAATTAGGGGGAGAGAAATATAATATGCAAACATGATCTTTAATGAGATAACATGTCTCTCTCTTTGTACAATAAATTAAATATTTAATCATTTTTATATTCTATTATTCTCTTCCAAATATTTCTTAATTTATATATTAACAAATATATGTTTAATTATCTACGAATAAAATATACAATATGATAGTAAATGACGAATTTATTTTTCATATATATATATATATATATATATGAAAATATGTACAATTTTCTGTTTATCTCTTCGCAATAAAGGATACTATGTGAATTAAAATGTAGAAAAAAAAATTGATCGTTCGAATGAAATTAAATATATGTGGTAAATTTATATATGCATATTTTCATATCTTTGAATTTAAGTTTTGTTTTTCTTTTAAGAACTTCATTATTAATAATATAATTAACTCCTTGCACTATGATTTAATACACAGAGCTATGTGTGCCATATATTCAATGCATTATTTCCTGCTTCCTATGCTTGGTCCGTAAGATTTACCACGAGTAGAATCCGTGTTTCTTATATTTGGGCTGTAAATCGTATCCACGAGTCTCATGCGTTTTTATAGTGCAAGGGGTTAAATATAATACTTTATGAATACTTTTATAAATAAAATTATTATCTTTTTGGATGGAAACATTGTATTGTTCCTACAATAAAACTGATTCGATTTGTCTTAAATATTTATTTTTTTTTGTTTTCTTTCTTTTTTTCTTTTAGTTCAAATACAAATGACCACTTACTGTAAATAAATTTATCTTCAATTATTCTTGGTCCTATGTACTTACCATTTAGAAGACTAACCTTTGGAATTATCAAAATAACCGCATTTACACTAATTGAATGGATTCTATAACAAAGAGAATATAACTTCAAATGGCCATTGCTAAGATAAGTTTATATTCATCTTTAATATTGCATTAATTAAACTTGTGATCTGTTGAATAATTTGTGTCGAAAAGAATACTTTGTTTTTTTTTTTTTTTTTTTTTTTTTTTTCACTTTTACTATAATAATTTTTAAAAGAGAACCTATTCATTTTTACATGCTGTATAAAAACTTATATTATTAAGATGTGCTAATTGGCCATCTTAAAAAAAATTGATGTTAAAAGTAACATAGATATGTAAAAGAAAATACTTTTTACTATACCTTAGATACAAAGTATTTAAGAAAATTAGTATAAAAGTAAAAATGATGGTAACAATGATAATAATAATAATGATAATAATAGTAATGATGAAAAAGATATTTTGTAAACTCACCCAGATGATTTGCGACTAGACTCATTTTCCTTGGAGGACTTGTCTTTGGATGAGGAGTCCTGCTCCTACGAACAGCAAACAGTTGAATGCCATGCCAGCCAGCCGATGTGGCAGGGTCGCGCGAACAAGGGGACAAAAAGCAAATCATTGAACGTTAGTAGGTTTCATAATAATAAGTTTTGTACATGTTCAACATTTTGAATTGAAACAGTAGCTATAAAAACTTAAATGTAACATTAAGTTGACTTTGCTAGTAATGGAAACGTTGATAATTCTCCCTTGAGCACGAAATTTTGCGAATATAAAGATGATTGCCGGATGGTGGTACAACTCTTGTGCTCTTTTGTCTTTTCCAGGCAGACTTTAGCGGTCTCAGGGCGGCTGAGATAGGGGAATAGCAATAGAGAACAAGAGAGACGGGGTGAGCTTAGTGTTGCGAGTCGTCGCATACACCTTACTCAGACTTACCAATAGTTTTATCGGGTTTTAGGAAAGCATTGCAATCTTGGGTTGAGCATGCCTTGGTCTTAAACTACCAATGGCCAACCACACATCCTTTTTCTTCTGTAAAAGAGAGCCCTCATCAAAGACAGTACGTTTTTAATGTAACACGTGATGTGAACCCTAATTGCTAGCCTAAAGCCCTTGCATGCTTAATATAATAGCTACTCCACGATGAAATATAATGATTAATGGTCATTCCTGCGTTACACACTTTTGTATCATATTGATATATTAATATTAAAAAGTTATTTTTTAGGTGATCAAGATATTGAAATAAAATATATATATATAACTTATAGAGACCTTCTCAATTTGAAAATAAGACCTTTGCATGTATTGTTTTTTGTTTTTTTTTTTAAATAGACGATAACAGTTTTATGAATGTGTATTTTCTGAAAATATGTTCATCTGTGCATTACTCTATCTTTTACACTTTTCATTACACACCAGTTTACCATGTGTTTATGTCTCACTGTACAAGGTAATATTATATGAAAATATTTCTAATACCAAGACCACATTACTCTATGTGTATTCACATGAGAACGCTGCTATGCCACTTTTGAAAAATGAATAGAATAAAGATATGAGTTTCAAATATATTTATATGATTATATGACCATTGAGTAGATCGTAAAGTTTAATCAAATTTCTATAAGATAGTTTTATTATGTGAATACACGATTTTTTTATTTTTATGAAATACAAAATATTGTGGTATGGTATACTGTATATATTACAGTAGTACATATATATAGTATCCTTATACAAGGAGCAATAATCAATGATAATGTGAACAATGTATATAATTTTATGAAATATTTTTATATAAAAGAAAAGAAAAAAAAAGAGATAGTAAAAGATATAAAAAAGAATTTCCATACTAATAAAATTAAGGCATATTTACTAGTATACAACAATACAATTACACCATAATGAACATATAGTTTTTGAATATTCCATTTAGTATGGTATTACTAACACAAAATATATACCTTGCTATAACTTCATTTCTTTTCATTTAATGTTAATCATTTAAATTTGACTAAAAGAAGATAACAGAGAGACAATAAAATAAGTTTTCCTCAGACACCTAAATTAAAACCGGAATAAACTTGGCATATGCTGATTTTTATAATATATATGACAAAAGATCTAATAATTTAAATAAACTATGAATGATGTTTTATACTGTAATCAACTGTTGTATGTCAATAGATAATTATGTATATGAATAATAAGAACGAATAAATTAGCAATAACGTATGAAAGTAAAGAAAAAAGAATGAACATTGAACAAAATGTGTCTCAAGGAAAATAGATATCCACCTATCGAAGTAAGAAATTGTTTCTGTACCAGTGCCTCTTCAGCATAAGTCGTATATCGCTAAGTAACCATAGTTTGTATATAAAAATCTAATATATATATAGTTATTTATAATATATTATCTATACATTTTTGGAAAAAAACAACGACAACAAAAAAATAGGTTAATATTAAATATTGTCAATATAAATATATTAATATTATTGAAAAATCATTAATATAGAATCTTCCTTCCCTGAAATGCAGTACTTGACCATAGCGATACTAGCTACATCCTAATTATTAACAAAATTATGTTTCATCAAAATAAAATAAAAGAAGTAGAGAAATGATGTTAGTGATGACTTGTCTTAATACCTCGTATTTCAAGTGCATTCTAGGAACTCGCTGCCGAACATCCTACGAGCGCGAGGGTACATGTTACGTACCATCTATAAGTACAAAAAATGGAGGTATTGATCAATAGAATAGAATCAGTCAAGGATGTACTTTGTTCTACATGTATATATTGAGAGAGGAGGAGGATATATATGTATATATATATATTTATATATATATATAGAAAGAGAGAGAGAAAGAGATTATTAATATTTTTTTTTTTTATCTTAACAGACGACGAATACGCTCAAAATACGAACGCACCGTACTGCATCAACACAATGAAATTATAGGAGAAGAACAAATCGGGAATTCGAACACAAGATAGATTGATATATGTATATATAGAAAAATAAAAGACCGTGTAGCCTCGGAATAATGTTCTCTTACCCCTTTTCTATATGGCGCTTCCAGCATCGCTTCGACATCCAATTCCTCCGCCATTGCGCGAGTTGGAGAATTTTCTGAAATTCCACGCATTAGCACACGACAAATAAATATAATAGAGACGCGAGTATCGAAATGAAAACTATAGTTTAGAATTAGAAAACGTACGGTGTTTGTTAAGATTTATATATTTTTTTATATTTATATATAGATATATATATACATATATGCGTGTCTGTGTATATATATATATATTTATTATTTAAGGGATTTCAATTTTTTTCTATTCTAATACAAAAATAAGTCCAACGCACAATATCGCGATTATACGTAAGATGGCCGAAAGAAAATGGACGCTATCGCAAGTAATGCAACTAATCGCTATTTTAACGGAAATGACGTAAACAACATGGATACGTCACAAGGATACCAACCTGAAACTATAGAATTATAAGAACGGGATCGTAGTTGAAGATTTCTTAGTATATCAACAATGCACCACTCGCGGAACTTGATTTTCATTGGCTAAGGACTATTTACTAAAAAGTGATCATTTGAATTTAATAAATTTTGAATCAATTTACATTATTCAATAAAAAATTAATGTAACTTTTAATAATAAAAATGATTAGATGAATTGAAAATAAGTGATATTTCGTTTAATCGGCTACATGAGAGATCAAATAAAAGAAATCATTTTTCGATTATTGAAATGTCCCTAGTTATTTATAGGGGAAAAATTTGAAGTATATCGTGCAGCGGCTGCCTCTACGAAGAATGTTCCCGAAATAGCATATTCTACGTCTACGGTGGATGAACAAACCGTTATAGTTGACTAAAACACTCTTTGCACAGCTTGGCGGCGATTAGTCTGTGCTTGAAGGTACTTTGGAAGCTTGTGCGCGTGTGTACTGTTGTGATCGTATTAAGTATAAGATTTGTACGCCACGAGAGCGAGTCATTCTCCCCTCCTCCCAGTGTGGTGGTGTATTCAAGACGCAATAACACGTACATTCATTTTTGAGAATACAGTGTAGTGTAAAGAAATAATCATTTTTTGTAGGACGAATTAAGATATTCTGTAAGTGCGAGAGAAGCTCGGGGAGGACGGGAAACAAGAAACGGTTATCCTTCGTGGAATGCTTCAGTAAAATGGCGGTAATCGACAGTGCAATTGGTGCTCAACGATAGAGGAAAATCGGTGCGTTCGAATTATCGACGACGTTTTCAACTTTATTTCGTATATTATACATTATAACGATAGAGAAATACGATAATAAACTCATATAAACGACGTTAAGTCAAACGAACTTATCATCAAACTGAAACATCTATTCATCGAGGGTTTCTTTTTTCCGTTATAGTTAGTTTTTTTTCCGTTCTTTCTTTCTTTCTTTCTTTCTATTTGCCCTTCTTCTTCTTCTTCTTCTGCCATCTTCTTCTTCATCATCTTCATTTTCTCCTCAATTCTTCTTTCTTCGTCGTTATTTCGAATTGAAGAGCAGTACGTCGTGAAAAAGGATAATAATATAAGGGAGGTGGTGGTAGTTGTGTGGTAATGTGGTAGTGGTAGTGGTAGTGGATGATCAGGTTAGCACCATAGGGTGCTTCAGGAGGAGGCCATTGGTTGCGGTGAAAATCTTCTTCCTCTACAGTCGTTACGAGCGCGATGCACGTGTCACATCATAATCTTTACAAGAACGTTGAAAGCGTTAAAAAAAACGAGAGAGATACGGTACGAGTAGGAGTCGGTGTCATCGACGAGATTAAAAGTTAGGTGAGAGAAGACAACGTCCTCTGATTGTGTTGTTCATTCGTTATATTATTCCTCGTTGAAAAGAGATAGAGATAGAAATATAGTGTTAGAGATCTAGTGAGAAGTGAAGAAAGAATAGAAAGAGGAACGAAGATAGATAGATAGATAGATAGATAGACAAAGGCAGACAGATAGAAAGAGAGAGCATGAGAGAAAGATAGAAAGAGAAAAAGAGAGAATGAACGAACGAGTATGTACACGAAGAAGGGGGTAGAAAAGAGGAAAGAGAGAGTACGAAATTGCTTTCCTTGTTGTCATGCGAGAGAACATCGTTACGGTCTAAAACCAAATTTTTTATAATTGGCGTTTGTCAAACGTATGATAG
The DNA here is from genome assembly GCF_001313835.1 of Polistes canadensis. Lineage (NCBI taxonomy): Eukaryota > Metazoa > Arthropoda > Insecta > Hymenoptera > Vespidae > Polistes > Polistes canadensis. The sequence continues at coordinate 28,718 of NW_014569926.1, forward strand.
TCCAAAGGATGATAGTTAGATGGTTCCACTGTTTATCTTATATTTTCGTATGTTAGCTAGGTTATGACAATGTTACAGATGACTTTGCAAAATGACATGGTTCGTGATTTTACGAATAAGAATTTTCTTGATATTACGAGAAAATGTAGACGATATTAAGTATAACAAAAAAGAAACAAGATAAACAATTAATCATTGTTCGAATTTTTGCCTTGGTATCCTCTTATAACACCAACAAGCATTTAACGTTTTTTTTTTTTATAGATATAGGTGAAAGTTCGTAATTAGAAATTATATATGATGCATATATGCACTTTGTTAACAAAGTAATTTTAAGTGGTTGAATTAATTATCTACCAATTAAACGTGGGAAAGAAGTATCTTATTTGATTCTTATATTTTTAGTATATTAAGATGTACAAATCTATTTTTCTTTATTTTAGATATTAGATTTTGCAAAGATATACTAAAATGAAGATCGACAGAAGCAGATTGAAGAAGTGCACCTCGGAAGTTGTAAGTAAATTGTATTTATCTAGAATCATCTATGTGTTACTTTTAGTATTAACTTCTGTAAAGAATAGGAAAGAGTTGATTCTAAATACTTTTTTATAATGTCATGTAAATTATGTCGTAATATGATAAAAGATATCAAAATTTATTCTTACAAAAAAGGAGACAATTTATTTTGGCTGCTATAAAATATTGTCTCTGTGTATATGTATATGCACATGTGTGTGCAACACATTCATGTTTATTGGATAAAGAATCAATTATATAAATAGATGATGTAATATAATATTTATTTATAAGATAATTTCTTTTTTAAATGAAAAAGAAATTGAAGAGAAAATAACTTGTTAAAACATGTGTTGAAATGAAATTTATATTAATTTATTAATTTATTAATTTATAGCCGGCCGAGTGTCAAGCCCTCATAAGTAAATTACGTTCTTGCTCTCATGCGGAACTGTTAGAGGAGCTTAAACAAATAGATGCATGGACTTTTGGAAAATGTGAACTATTTCATTGGATCGATGTCTTGGATCTTAGCGATAGTATTTTAGAGGAAGCTACGGCAAGAAGCTCAGATAATCCATGGGAATTGGCGTGTGACTTGCCTCAAAATGCAGAGGTACATTCGATATTAGGAATAAATAATGTATTTCTTTTTTTTTTTACGAGGATAAAAATAAACATTAAACGAGTAATTTTTTGCAGGCAAAAGAATTACTTCTATGGGTTCTCCATTTTACTACATTGTTAATTGAACATTCATTTTCACGGCATCTGTACAACAGTATGGAACATCTAATAACATTATTGTCAAGTTGTGATATGCATGTGGTTCTTGGTGTATTAAATCTTTTATATATGTTCAGTAAACGCAGTAATTTTATTACTCGTTTAAATAGTGACAAACGTCAAGCTCTTCTTAGTAGACTCAATCATCTAGCGGAGGTTAGTATGATTAAGTTTTAATATACCATATAAATAATTTGTCATAATGATAATGATAATGATGATGATGATGATGATGATGATAATTACTGTAATATGATTTTCTTCAATTTATAGAGTTGGGGTGGTAAAGAAAATGGTTTTGGATTAGCAGCTTGTTGTAAGGAATTCCCAGAAAAGGTATAACATGAATTTCATGAGTCTAATATAAATAATAACATTAGTTTCAGTATTTTTAAATGCTTTACTATTATTTCATTTAGCCATTCCCACCGAGTGCTACAACGTTACATTTTGAATTCTATGCTGAAAATCCAACTGTAGCAGAAAGTGCAATTACATCAAATAGTGTAAAAAAGATTGGTCAAACAAATTATGCAACATATATACATATAGAAACTGTAGATAAACTTGATAAAACGCCAGCAGAACTAATGAATGAGTTATTAAAAGTTTATAATGTACCCCAGGATCGTCAGGTATATTTTGTTATTATCAGTACTTACAGTTTATGATTTTCAAATAATAAATTGCAAATAAATTTATTCTATTAACATTTTCAGATGGCTTTATTGACACATGTTAGACTGGCCCATAGTTTCTCAGATTATCGTAGGCGTTTGCAATGTGTTCAAGCTCGTCTTCAAGCATTATCTGTATTAGTATATAGCAATGCATTGCAAGAAAATGCACACAGTCTCTTACATGCTGGACTCCTTGAAGAATTAGTGGAATTACTTGAGTTGCCACTCCCCCATCTTGTTGAAATTCGGGCTGCAGCATTACGTACCCTAACTAGTATTATACATTTAGATCGTAATCCACATTTTCCAAAGTATGTATTAATTTCATGAATATTTTCATAATAACAAAAAAATATACATTTGTATATTTTTACAAGTTATGCATATTTCATATCCTTTTTTATTTTTATAGAAAACCTGGTTCAAGATTAAATATGATCATTGATGTGACCGGCGCCAGTTCATATCATGGCTTTTTACCGGTTCTTATTCGCACTTGCATAACAACATTAACATCACCACAAGCAGATGGACAGCCATTTCCATTGCCACTGGCAACAGCTCTATTCAGCTTTTTATTTCATCTTGCTAGTTACGAAGCAGGAGCAGAAGCTCTTGTTAGTTGTGGTATGATGGAAAGTCTTCTTAAAATAATTAATTGGCCAGGAAGTGAACTTGAACATATAACGGTATGTAAAATATAAAAGTACCTAATAATTTAAGTATTGTTTATTTAAAACATTCTTCCACAAGTGTTGTAATAAAAATCTTTTTTTAATTTTTAGTAAAGATTTTTAACATTTTTATTTACAGTTTGGTACTAGAGCTGTTCGTGTAATAGATTTGATCGCAAATATTGATATGCAAGGATTTCAAGCTCATGGTGGTTTGGGTAGCTTTATTAATCGACTTGATATGGAAGTTAATGTATGCAGAAAAGAACAACCATTTGAAATAGAACCACAACTTTATGAAGAAAATCCACAAACTGTACAAGAAAGACCTATAGACAGAGAAGGAGAAACTTCGTCACGTCGGATAAATGATACATTTGAGGAACGTGATGAATCTTTAAATCCAATGGAAATTTCAGAAGATGAAAATATGAGTAATAAAGCAGATGAGAAAAATGAACAATTGCCCGATTATTCCGCTGCAAAGACTGGAAAGACTTGTTTATTACAACGTGCTGCGCTTTTAAAATCTATGTTAAATTTTCTTAAAAAAGCTATTCAAGATGCAGCTTTCTCTGATAGTATCCGACATGTTATGGAAGGGACTTTACCATCATCTCTGAGACATATTATAAGCAATTCTGAATATTATGGTCCTTCATTGTTTTTACTTGCTACCGATGTTGTAACAGTGTACGTTTTCCAAGAACCATCATTACTGTCATCATTACAAGATAATGGTTTAACAGATGTTGTATTACATGCTCTTCTTATTAAAGAAGTAAGTGCTTCTTGTATTTATAAATGATTTTTATTGAACGCGATAAATGTAATGAAGTTATTCATATTGAAATTTGTAAATATAAATGTATAATGATCTTTTTATATTTAGGTACCAGCAACTAGAGAAGTGTTGGGATCATTACCCAATGTATTTAGTGCACTTTGTTTGAATCAACGTGGTCTTGAGTCATTTGTCAAACGCCGTCCCTTTGAACGATTATTCAAAGTACTTCTCTCACCAGTTTATTTATCAGCTATGCGGAGGCGTAAAAGCGCCGATCCACTTGGTGATACAGCTTCTAATTTAGGTAATGCTATGGATGAATTAATGAGACATCAGCCAAGCTTAAAGGTTGATGCTATTTCTGCAATTATTAAGGTACATTATTACTATTATCATATCATTATAATAAAGATAAATATATTATATAAATGATAATGCATTTTAATATAAAACATTTGATATACATAGTTGCTGGAAGAACTTTGCGTACTTGGTTGCGATCCACGATACATATGTTGGCGGGGTGTTAGTAAATCAGATAACTCTCCGTCAAATTCTGGATGTGGAAATCGTCAATCTTCAGGCCAATCAGTTGGCGTTGGTGTCGGAGATTCGGCTGGTGGTAGCGGTGGAGGCGGAGGTAGTAGTAGTGACGAAGAAGAAGAGGATGAAGAAGAAGCTAGTACTAGCTCTCATCCTCAACGAGAAGAACAACCATCTCCATCTCCTGCACAACCTGGACCACCACCTCAACCAAGAGAAAAAACACCTATTGCTTTGGTCGATTATATTCAAAATGTTATGAAGTTTGTCGATGCAATATTGAGTAACAACTCAACGGATGATCATTGCAGAGAATTCGTTGCGCAAAAAGGACTAGTACCACTTCTTTCCATTTTAGGATTACCAAATTTGCCCGTAGATTATCCTGTTGCTCAAGCAGCTCAGGCAGTAGCTTCAGTATGCAAAAGTATTTTGGTATGTTGATTAAAAAATACATTAAAATATTAAAAATTGATAATTAATTATCAATAATTCCAATCGATTATTTATAATTTGTCATTTTTATTTATAGAACTTGGCTCATGAACCTTTGGTTCTTAAAACAGGATTGTCGCAATTAAATGAAGTTTTAAATTTATTAAAACCTCTTTGCAGTAACATGCAATCACCTGCTGGTTCTGTTTTATTACACGAATTGGCTTCAGCTCCGAATCTTGAAACTGCTTTCACAAGTGATACAGCTACTCCATTGTTGCACGCTATGAACGCAGCTCATGGATATATTGTAATGTTTGTTCACGTTTGCCGAACAAGTCAAAGCGAGATTCGAAATTTATCTATGAATCATTGGGGATCTGACCTGGGTTTAACAGTTTTAAAAGGCTTATCGAAGTTGTACATGTCTCTTGTTTGGGAAAGTACTTTATTACTTGCATTATGCAGCGAAGATATTATACCAGCTGGTTGTGACTTTGGAAAAGAAGACATGGACAAATTAATACCACCTGAATTAAGAGTAAGTTAACAGTATACTTTGGATTATTTTACTTTGGTATATTAACAAATTTGTGACACTAATGTTATTATTTTAGACGGAGGGTGAAAGTTCTACATGGTCTGGTGCTGGCTCTTCCACTGATATAGGCAGTAATGGAATGACAACTGCAATGGAAGCACTCAGCACTGATCCTCCACCTATACCCATGGAGGTAATTATAAATTGATGAACATAGAGGATAGCAAAACAAAAAAAAACATGAATATTATAACATTAAAATATTGGCAAAACTTATAGATTGATGATAAGCCAAGTACAAGTGCTGGAAGGACTTCACCTAATGCTCATCAACTAAAATTCATTAAGCCATTATTAGGCGCATCATCGAGATTAGGCAGAGCACTCGCAGAATTATTTGGTCTACTTGTTAAGGTATTGTTTAATTAATCTTTTATAAATTTAATATATATTATAATTATATATATAAATGTATATTATAATCAAATTCTTTTTAAAGCTTTGCATGGGTTCACCTATAAGGCAAAGAAGAGGACAACAAATGCCTTTGACTCCTGCTCTTCCTTCCCAAGCAGCAAGAAGTGTAGCGACTGCTTTGAATTGTTTGTTAACGCGTGGTCTGTCTTGGGAAATATTACCTCCATCGCCAATTCCAAAATTCCAATTGACCTTCTTAATATGTTCTGTGGGATTTACATCTCCAATGTTATTCGACGAAAAGAGACATCCATATCATTTAATGCTTCAAAAATTTGTCCATTTGGGTGGACAAAATGCGTTCTTCTTGTAAGTATAATCAGAATGCTGTGAATTTATAAATGTAAATATAATACAAATATTTAATAGTATAATTTTCATTTTATAATTTCAGTACTTTCCAATGGGCATTATCAGGAGGTACACAATTTCCATTAACTGAAGGATTAGAGCATCCTAATTTACCTGATGGGACTGGAGAGTTTTTAGATGCTTGGCTTATGCTTCTTGAGAAAATGGTGAATCCAAAAGCAATTTTAGATTCACCTCATGTAGTATCTTCTAAATGTACAGGAATGTATGATAGGTATGAGGTGTTCGATCCAATAAAATACCTCACAGATATTCATAAGGTAATATTAACTTAAGTTACTAACTACTTACACGTGTATACGGTTTTCCTTAAATTTTTATCGTGAAATGTTTGATTTATTATAGAAAGCATTTAAAGCTGTGATGCTTATGTGGGGTAAAAAGCCATTAAAAAATTATGGAGCTCGTATGACCGAATCTATATTATCGATCTTGCGGCATATATTACGTGGTGAAAAAATAATTAAGGTAAATGATGTAAAATATTGAAGAAGGATAATATCGATGATTGTTATATTTAAATAATAAAACTAATGATCTCAATAATTTAATAAAATCCTCAGGAACGATCTGAAAGAGAAAAAAATAACGAAAGTGTATCAGCTAGTGGTAGTGGTAACACCAGTTCTGTTAGTAGAAGTGGAACAATATCAGATAGACGAGATGAACCAGAAGCCGATGTTAATTTGGAACATTTGAGGCAATTGATGGATATGGGTTTTAGTAGAGCGCATTGCATTGAAGCTTTATTACATACAATGACTGTTGAACAAGCGACGGAATATTTACTTGCAAATCCTGCTACTTTGCGAAGACCTGTAAGATTTAGCATAATTTATTCGTTATGTATTAATTATGTATATAAAATTAAAAAGGAACAATTATTTTATTATTGTGTATGCTTATAATTAGGATGCTCCATCGAGTGATCCAAACCGTGTCGTTACTATGGAATTAGAATTAGCTGAAGATGAAGATATATCACAAGTTCTTGCTATGGCATTCGCCGGTACCGATACATTAAAAACATCAGGACCTGAAGAATCTGACAACAGAGAGACAACATTAACAGAAAGCATAGATGAATTCACTCGTAATGCTTTAGCGCAATGTCTTAACCTTTTGGATCTTATGCCTGATACAGTATATAGAATTTGTGATTTATTGGTAACCATTACTAAGCGAAATGGGGATGAGTGGCGAGATAACATGCTACGTCAATTAATACGAGAGGTAATATATATATATATATATATATATATATCTATTTAATGATAAGAATTTAAATAAATTTCTAAATTTAATATTAACAATAATTCAATAGATTGGTGACTTAGTTGATTATTTAATCGACATTACTAAAAGTCAGGATGAAAATGCTGGAACACGATTAGTAGAGTGTGAGGAAGCAAATAAAGTATCAAGACGTATTTATCTCTATACATTATTTTTCGAGGTTGGTATATAAATATATTGATTTATTGATCTTCCTTTTGTTTCCTTTCGTCTGCTTTCTTTCTTTGTTTTTTTATTATTTAAATTATTATAGGGTACTTTCCAAGAAATGCGTGTTCCTTGTGCTCGAATTGTCGAGGAGTGCGTTATGTTAGACAAACTTGTGAAACTACTTGTAATGAGCGAAGGACCGCTTACAGCTAATAAGAACAAGATCGTAAAGGAAAGTAAAGATGGAGCAGTTTGCGTGAAAACTCCTAAATGGCTTGCACCTTTATTATTGCTAATAGATCGTTTAGAAAAAGTTGGAACTCTTACAAAAAGAAAACAACTAATGCATAAGGTAGTTAGATGATACGATAAAATATAATAAAAAAAAAGCTACTTATTATATGGAAATATTTCTAATCAATTGTTTCACTAGGTTACAAATTGCATGTGGAAGTGGTTCGATTTAAGTACCGGAAAATGGACTCTTTATTCACCAATGAATAATAGAATTATTAATGAGGCATACTGGGCTGGTGAGCCCAATGTGCGTATAACATGTAGCAGACGTCGTTACTTAATAACATTTTCATGCATGACTCAAGTAAATGAGGAAAGTGACAATAGAAGACCGATTACGATGGGTTTTAACTTCAACAGTGGTACAAATGAAGATGGTGGTTCTGGTTCTGATTCTAATATGGATACCGATGATAGTCCAGTCGAAGAAAAACGTAATACTGTTGTACAAGGTTTAGATCCTAGTATAGCACCAAGTATCGTACGGTAAGTTCTAACTTTTATTTCATTTTTTTTTCAATGAATAATTTGATTAACAGAGGCATTGAAAAATATTAACGATTTATTAATAATGTTTTCAGTGCGTGTGTAAAGTTATTAGCTATCCCAGTTGATCGCGACACGCTTCACGCCTTGATGAAAGTATGTTTGCGTTTAACGAGGGATTATAAGAATGCAGAAGTATTTGCACGCGAGGGTGGTGTCAAATTGCTTCTTGAAATGACTCAGTCTAGTACCTTTATCGGATGTATCAATCTTAGTACACTTCTTATAAGACATACATTAGAAGAACCACGTATTTTACGTCTTGCTATGGAAAAGGTATTATTTGTATATTTTCCTTATTAATTAAATAATACAAAACATGTTAAATCATTTGAGATTAGTATATTTCTAATCTTATTATTCCTAATTAGGTCATACGCACGCGAACACAAAGTAATATTCCTCCTGCGTATAAAGAAATTTTGTTTATGACTCGTCAAATCAGCAGTGCGGTATGTCGCAATCCAGAAGTTTACAGAGAAGTTTGTGAAAATATTCTTAGGGTTGATATTAATGTATTAAAAAGTAAGTATTAGACTTTTTGTAATTCGAAAGATGCAAAATTGATTAGAGACGATTTTATTTATAAAAAAACATATATATTATTGTAGGGGATGACATTGATAGCAGATTAGTCGTCAAAGCTTTGCCTCCTACTCATTCTCCAGCATTACCAATGATAGAAGAAGTTTCTATTGGTGTTGTTCGCGATCTTTTGAATGCATTAATCAAACCGGTTCCTATATTACCCGATGATGGATCTGCAACACCAACTGGAAGTCCTGAAAAAAAGACAACACATTCAACCACAGCAACTGGTAATGCATCTTCCTCATCTTCAAGACGTGATGTACTCAGAAGTAATGCGATCTCTACAAACGATCCGCTTGATGATGACGATCAAGTATCACAAATAATACCTCTTAAAATATATACAGATGTGAGTAATAATGGTAAAGCTGAATCAGAAGAAGCGAAAAAGCCATTATTAGCCAAGTCTGCGATATTAAAGACATTAGCTGATGCTGTTAGATCTTACGGTGCAATAGTTAGTCTTATTACTGAACATGTGTATAGAGCAGGTCAGAGTGAATTAGTTACTGAAGATACTACAGCTCTTGCATTTCTGCTTGATAAACTTTTGCCAATGTTACCAGAAAATTCCAGTGATCGTCAATGTAATAATATGGCACGTACGCTAATAGCAGCAATAGCATCATGTAACCATTCACCGGATGTACAGACGACATTAGTAACCGAAGTAAAAGCGGCATTGACACGAACCTTAGCACTTCCAGAGAGTGGGGAAAAACATGCACAATTGCAATTATTAATTGGTTTGATTTCTACCATGATTGATAGTTGTCCGCTAACGCCACAGCTAAGAGCATCGTTAAAAATTCATCAATATAATAATGTTAATTATATTGTTAGAATTATGCTTAAGAAAGGTATCATAACCGACTTAGCTAAAATTCCACATAGTCTCGATCTTTCGAGCCCACATATGGCTGGTACTATTAATGCGGCTTTGAAACCTCTTGAAACGTTATCTCGTATAATTAACCAACCAATGCCAGGAGGTATTAATAAATTTACCAAGCCAAAAAATAGAACTGCTCATGAAGAACCGATCGGAGAACAAACTGGTACTACAACTTCGGAAACTACTCATGCTGTCGGCGAGGAAACCATCGAAGATGCAGAAAACACTGAGCATGATATTTCAGTAACAGCAGAAAGTTTAGAACCAACGTCCGAAAGTCACGTACACGAAGAAGGAGATGAAGCTGCCTTGGAAGATATCATGGATCAACTTCTTGAAAGGTAATAATATATGATTTTATTCAAATATATGAGTAGTGTTCAATTGAAAAATATATTTTATACATTTGTTATATGTGAATTACTAAGAAACCCAGATAGATAATAAATCCATTGTTGTGCAATGCTTATAATCAAGCAGTGTGCTGTTTTCCAGAGATGGTTCTACTGTGGCAGAAGAACAATCGTCTCGATCGCATAGACCGATGGATATTGATGATGAAAGTTTAGCGATGCGTGATGCTGAAGGAGATTTTGATCCAACACGTGACACCACCGTAAGAGTAACATCGCTTTTCTTTCGTTATCTCTATTATTTTATTTTCTCTACTATTTTTTAATAATTTTTAATATTATCTTTATAGGAAGATCTTATGAGCTCTGATTCAGATTCCGATAGTAATCAGTCGGATGATAACGAAGACGAAGTCCAAGACGACGAAGACGAAGAGGAAGAAGAGGAAGATGAAGGTAAGAAACACGTTAATTATTGTTTGATATGTAAGTAGATATCTATAGTTTCGATTTAATTCAATCATTTTATCAATAATAAATTTAATATAAATCTAAATTGCATTTTTTTTATTTACTTTTCTAGGCGAGGAAAATGAGGAAGAGGAGGAAGAAGAAGAAGAAGGTTCGTCAAATTATGAGGAAGATGGAATAGAATTGTATGAAGATGTTGGAGAAGGTAGTGGTGTCTTTCGTATGTTTCCCTCTGCAGAACGTGATGGTGGCAATGTTGTAATGATACAGCATAATCTTGATAATCAAGATAATGTAAATACTGTCTCGTCTACACCTATTTCAACTCGACCTGGTCTATCCTGGAATACAAGTTTCCCTCTACCACTTGGTTTATTTGAAGAACCACCTTCGTTTTCTGAAGGCAATGGCGAGTTGAAATTCTATCCGAATTCTTAATCCGCTAAATGTTTTTATTTAATGTTAATTTAAATTTTAATCTTATGTTTACGTGTTTCATTACAAAAAATATATTTATTCTGATTTTAGGAATAAGTTCACATCCAATATTAATAACTCAAGGTAGTTTTGATAGTGGAAATCCTAGAGCTCAACGAGTACTTCGACATCGCCGATACCAATATTTGCAACTATCTAATTCTCGTAATCCTAATCCTCCCGTAATATTACAAAGGTACTTTTATACTTTAGTAACCCTTTAACGAGCATTTAGTATTGTTTAATTAATTATTTTTATTTTAACAGACTTTTAGGCCCAACTTCACAGACTCTTCCTTTATCGGCCAGTCAAGTTTTAGCTTCTAGCTTTAGAGACACGCGTGTTGTTGTAATGGACAATGGCCTTGGTATATTTACAAATCAAGAAGAAGAACAAATTGACTTTGTAGTAAGATCAAACGTATATATGAAAAATACAATATTAATATGATTGATTATCTTATTAATGACATAACAAATTAATTATAGGATCAATCAGGTTACTTATTTGGGCCAAGTTTAGCTGCGACCCTAAATAACATTCCTACTGCATTACACTGGTGGATTGAAGAAAGCAAATTATTAGATGGAGATTCTCAGCCGGATTGTTGTGTTGGTGAGAATCTGTTAAAATATGGAAATGCATATATAAATTTGTAATACGTGTTTCATTATAAAATTTTATTTTCCATGGAAAAAGGTGTTGTACATAAAATGATACCTAGTCTTGAGAAACATAGAAATGCTGAATTAGCTGAAAGAAAAGAAAAACGTAAGAAGCAGCATGGTTCAGAAAGAGAAAATGAGAGAGATGGTAAAGAAGAAAAAGAAAGTCCAAAAACTATTGAATGTAAGTGGAAATAGGATGAATTAGTATGAATAACATTTTCTCCTGAAACATAAAAACATAAATAGATAATGATTTCGTATCTTCAGCTGGCCCGTCAACAACAATTCCAACAGAAGAACAAAGAAGCTTGGCATCAACGTCTCAAGGGGATGACACAATACTTGTTACAGCCACAGAAGCTACTGTCGAAACTAGAAGACAGGAATGCATACCTGATGAAGATATTATTGGTAAGCGTAAAAGCACATATCGCGTATTAAATGTAAAATAATATTATTGTGTATTTTATAGTTAAAACATTGAGTATTTGTATCATTTAATAAATGTTTATTATTATACATATTTAGATGTAACTGGAGAAATGGAAGTTACGGTACAGGATGACGAAGAAAGACCACGACCTCCTCCACCACCAGAAGAACAATCTACAGAAACAAGAGACCCACGCAATACTACTAATTGGAATCCTACATTAGAGCTTGCTGAAAGTATCGTTGATTCTGTCCTTGCTCCTTGTGCTTCTGAAGTTTCGAGGCTAAGTAAATATACTATGTTCATTGTTAGTTTGTAATATAAAGTATTCATAGTTAATAATTTTAATTGAGAATTTTATTAATATATTATTTTATCGAATAGGACAATCGGAAAATCCTACTGAAGCATCTAACGAAATGCCAGAGTGTACACCTACGCCGGTATTAGTAGATTTTAATCAAGAAGTTAATGAAGATCTCTCAAGAGAGAGTAGTGATTCGGCTGATTGGATCAGACGTTTGTTAACCGATGATAGCCCATCCGCTGTAGAGCGAAAGTAAGTAGAATTAAAGATTGATATTATATTATATTTAAAGAATGCACAATTATATTATATTTATTTTTTATATTATCTTTGATCATCGTATATACGTATTTTCTTCTTGAAAATGTTCTTGATTTATTATCTAGTGCAAATATCGTCAGCCAAGATCCAACTTCTTCTACATCAGAGAGTACACATCCAGAAACATCAAGCCAGCAACAACAATCACAACAGCCATCGCAAGAACAGCAGTTGCCAGATGGTGTGGATCCATCCTTCTTAGCTGCTTTACCAGAAGATATGCGTGATGAAGTAATAGCAGAACAATTGAGGTAGATCAAAATGAATGATTTATTAATTACATGAATATTATTAATTGAATATAAATAGTAGTAGTATCGTATATAATTTACTTTATTACGCAGATTACAGCGCATAAGACAACGCGCTCAAGCTTCGGCAGCTGAAGAACTCGCAGGACCGGTTGAAGTAAATCCAGAATTTTTAGCTGCATTACCACCAGCTATTCAAGAAGAAGTTCTTGCCCAACAAAGGTTGGAACAACAAAGACATGCGGCTGCTTCGGCAAATCCGGAAGATCCTGTCGATGCCGCAGCATTCTTTCAAAATTTACAACCTTCCTTGCGACAAGCAGTTAGTAAATTTATTACCATTTGATTAATTTTATATTAAATTAGGAAATTATTGTTATGCCATTGTTTTTTATTTGGTTTATTTTCTTATAGATCCTTACGGATATGGAAGAATCGCAAATATCTGTTCTACCTCCAGATTTAGCTCAAGAGGCGCAAAATTTGCGTAGAGAATGGGAAGCTCGTAATCGACATATGATGCAGGAGAGATTTCTTAGTCATGTTAGTCAAGGGAATAACGCTTTATCGAGCATATTGAGAAGTTCCAGTGGAGGTAATTATCTTATGTTTAATTATTAAAATTAATCTATTAAAGATTTAAAGAAATACAAAATTTCATTTTAAGAAAACTGCGTTTACTAATATTTAACCAATATAATATATTTTTAATAGGTAGAGGAGCTGGTGCGCGTTATGCCATTCATGCAGTACCACAGAGAGCTCAATGGGGATCATGGAATCCTCGAGGAGATACTGCTATAGCACATCAAGGAGCAGGATTACGTTTAAGAGGAAGGCAATTACTTGATCACGAATCGATGGCATGTTTGTTGGTCTTGCTATTTGTCGATGAACCTAAAATTAATACACTCAGACTTCACCGAGTGATAAGAAATCTTTGTTATCATGGCAGTACAAGAGAATGGGTAGTTAAAGCCTTACTTAGTATCATGGAGAGAAGTAATGACGAATCTAGAGATATACTTACAGATTTCAGTGGAAAATTCAAAAGAAAAAGTTTGCTTCCTACAACTACTTCAGATTATTGGTAAAGAAATGAATTTTGTTATTTTCATATCAGGCACATATACTTCATAAAAGTATATGAAACAGATTGAGAATGTAATTGTTTTCAGGTATCCTAAAGTACTTGAACAAAGAAATAACACACAATCCTGGTTAAATATTAGTATGGATGCTGCATTGGGTTGTAGGGCAAATGTGTTTCATATTATCAGACATGGTGGTAAAAAGTCTGAAAGGCAGGGTAGTGTAATAGCTATTCATCCACAAGCTGCACCAACAGTTTGTAGGTCGGTATAACAAACATTACCTTTTGTATTTTACAAAAAAACATATTTGTTTTTAATTTTATCTTCTCATTTTCTAGACATACCTTAGAACTTCTAATCTCCTTAGCAAAAAGTTTCCCAGGATATTTTGTGCCAATCAAATCAAAGGAATCTGAAGATAGAGATAATAATAAAGAAAAAGATCTTGGCAGTAATAAAGATGAAAGTATTTCGAAATCTAAGTCTGCATCAAAAGTAGGAAAAAGCGATATTCCTGATTTTTGGGATATGCTGTTAAAACTAGATTCTTGTGCTTCTAAGAAAGGAAAATCTGTTGCAAGAACTCACTCAAATTCTAACTTGGGTATGGATTTGGAACATACAATGACAACGTTTGAAGCATCTCCATTTGGTCAATTAATTTCAATGCTAAATTGGTCGGTTATTAAACGAAGCAGTCAATTAACTGACAAACTATTGCGACTTCTTTCTTTGATCTCCATTGGATTGACAGAAGTTAATCTATATCGTCGACAAGAAGATAATAAAAATAAAAAAACTGAATTGAATAAAGAACAGAGTGTCGCTGCACCAGAAGGACATTTGAGATTGGCTGTACAAGTATTAACCAGTAAAAGTTGTTCCGAAGAAGGCCTGGAAGATGCTACAGCATTGTTGCTTAATTTATCGCACTGTCCAGACCCAACTAGACAATTGGTATAGTATTACTAAATTTTATTATATATTATGTATAATTATTTATGAGAAATTATGTTTTCCTAATTAACCTTTCTATTGTTTCCCATTATTTCGAATAGATACTGAATTTACTCTTAGAAGGAGCAATGGAATTGGCAAATATGGTCTGTGAACACATAAATGATTTAATGACAGAACTTAAAGTTTTAAATCGCGAACTGAGCAGAAGGAATTCTCTCGAAGAACAACCATCGACTAGTTCTGGTGGAGGTGGACGTGGAATTCTTTTGGACAGGTAAGTAATTTTTCTTCACAATTCTTACATTATTAATTTTCGCTTCCTATATATTTCGAAGATTAAAATTTTTAATATTTATTTAAAGATTTACTAATGAAAATGTGATTGTAACGGCGCCAAGTAAAGTCAAAGCTGGAAGTGATCTCCAATTACCATCGATGGCTGCTCTTGTCAGTAAGACCTCTAGTCAGGCATTCTTTTTAAGAATACTTAAAGTAATTGTACAGATAAGGGAATCTGTGCGTTTAGCAAGTACAAAGAAAGCAGGTATAAATTTAATATATAATTATATTAAATTATAGTAATTTATAATTTGTTAAAATTTGCATCTTGTTTTTAACAAAGTATATTTTTTTTCTTTTATTTCCTATATTAAGCAAATCAAGCAGCAGCTGCAACAGCAGCAGCAACATCAGCAACACCATCAGCAACACCAGCAACAACATCAGCAACATCATCTACTACTGCTCCTACAACGGACACGGCAGCAACTTCCAGTCAAAATCAAGGAACAGGTGATATATTATATCAACTTATAGTTACATTAAATAGATTCCATTATTATTACTATTATTTTGTTTAGTATTAGATTATACTTTATCATGCCATGTTTCAGCAGATGATAATTCTTGTGCAGATGTTCCTATGGACACGGTGCAAAGTAGTAATGCTGTTAATTCGGAACATAACAAGACAATTACTCCACGTACTGGTAAGTTAAATAAAATTGGAATACATATGCAAGTATTGACGAATAGAAATGACATGTATATATATTTAATTTTTATTACAGATGATGAAAAATCACCACTTCCACATTTAAGCGAAAGTTTGGTGTTGGATCATTTATGGGAAACGCTTAGTGCTTGTTTATTAGAATTGGAATATACTCCAGACCATCATGCCGTCCTTGTTTTACAGGTAATATTTCAGATATCGAATTAAGAAGTTAATTTTATTTGAGAGAACATTTAAAAAAATATGATTCTTTTATATTTTATTTACAGCCTGCTGTAGAAGCATTTTTCTTAGTACACTCATCATCTACTACATCATCGCGTGACCGACATCGCAATACTACTACAGAAAATCGCGAGGTCGTACCAGACTTAGCACCAGTTTCACCTATATATTCTGATAATGAAGGCACTACTTCTCAAACGGAGACTGGTCCCACTACTTGGGATACAACTATTACAACACAAAAGACTCTACCCCCAGATCAACTTAAGTTCTTGAAATTTGCTGGTATGATTTTTATACATATTTATATATTTATATAGGTAGTTATTTATAATAAATTTTGTTTCTTTTATTTCCTATTTTTCTATATTATATTGAAATATTGTATTCTGTTATTTTAGAAACGCACAGAACAGTACTCAATCAAATTCTACGACAAACAACCACGCATTTAGCCGATGGTCCATTTTCTGTATTAGTTGATCATACAAGAGTATTAGATTTTGATGTCAAACGTAGATATTTCAGAACAGAATTAGAACGAATGGATGAAGGTATTCGTAGAGAAGAACTTGCAGTCCATGTACGTAGAAGTCATGTATTCGAAGACTCGTTTAGAGAACTCCATAGAAGAAATGCAGATGAATGGAAGAATCGCTTTTATATCGTTTTTGAAGGTAAATTAGTATTTTTTAATAATCGTAGTAGTATCAATGCACAATCTAATCGTATATAAATCATTTGTTAACCCCTTGGCATAAAAATAAAATGAAATTCGATGTCACCCTAAAATATTATATCACTTAGCTCAACTAAACAGTTGTCTAAACTTAGAAACAGAATGGAATATTATGTACATTTCTAAATATCATCAAATGAGATTGATATACAAACTTAATGAACAATAATTAAGTAACGTTCTTAAATAATAAATTAGTATCTTTCTCAGATGTCATTGTATGTCAAGGGGTTAAAGAACGTATTGAAATCATAAAGGTAACTTTTGTATTAATTTGTTAAAGGGGAAGAAGGGCAGGACGCAGGTGGTTTATTGAGAGAATGGTACGTCATTATTTCAAGAGAAATTTTCAATCCCATGTATGCTCTCTTCACTGTTAGCCCTGGAGATCGGGTTACATATATGATCAATTCATCTTCTCATTGTAATCCAAATCATTTATGTTATTATAAATTTGTTGGACGGGTTATTGGTAAGTTATGACTGTTTTATCATTCGTCTATATATTATATTTATAATTGCAGGAAAGTAATGAAGTCTTCTTTTTTTTTTTACAGCTAAAGCTATTTACGATAATAAATTGTTGGAATGTTACTTCACACGTAGTTTTTACAAACATATACTTGGAATTCTTGTAAAACATACAGATATGGAAAGCGAAGATTACAGTTTTTACAAAGGACTTGTTTATCTCACCGAACACACTATTGCTGATCTTGGTTACGAGTTAACATTCTCAACAGAAGTAAATAAATTCATATTTATATCATTTAATTTATATAAATTTATATAAATATACTTTATTTTTAAAAAATATATATTAAACTTGAAAAATGTTCTCAGGTAAATGAATTTGGTGTTAACGATGTTCGAGATTTAATACCAAATGGTCGTAACATAGTAGTTACAGAGGAAACAAAACTTGAATATATTAGGCTAGTATGTCAGATGAAAATGACTAGAGCAATTCGTAAACAGTGAGTATTATTATAAATGTAATCATTTGTATTAATGAATTTAATGATAATTTGCTTATTATATTATATTATATTTTATTATATTCTTATAGATTAACTGCGTTCCTGGAAGGCTTTTATGATATTATACCGAAGAGACTGATTTCCATATTTAATGAACAGGAACTGGAATTATTAATCAGTGGATTGCCTAATGTAGATATCGAAGATTTAAAAGCAAACACTGAATACCATAAATACAGTGCCACGTCCCTGCAGGTATATAATTAATATTCATATTTATATAGTAAGTTTGTATATTTATTACAATTCATGAATGTGTTTTAATTGAATATTTTGTTGTTTAATAGATCCAATGGTTTTGGCGTGCGTTACGAGGATTCGATCAAGCCGATAGAGCTAAATTTTTACAGTTTGTTACTGGAACTTCTAAAGTACCTTTACAAGGTTTTGCTGCATTAGAAGGAATGAATGGTGTACAAAAGTTCCAAATTCATCGGGAGGACAGATCAACGGATAGATTACCATCTGCTCATACATGGTTAGTATTCGATTATGCAATCATGTAATTTAACAAACAAAAAATAAGTCATTTATTTAATTATTTATATTAATAAACTATATTTTAATTATAGTTTCAATCAATTGGATTTGCCTGTATATGAGACATACGACAAATTACGCACGAATTTACTCAAGGCGATTCACGAATGCAGCGAAGGATTTGGATTTGCATAAAGTGTAATTTGAATACTGTTTTTACATATTATAAAACTTCATCGTAAATGTTTTGCCCTGCCTATCTACGATATATTATAGAACACAGCCCTTATAATTATTGGCTTATTATTCAAAATCGGAGATATCCTGAGCAGTCATGCTTTATCTTCGTTCAAGATCTACTGATGATAATGAGAGACGTATATAAATCAACGTATATATAATATTATAAGGTACACACGTATATATGTATATACGTATAATTATCACGATGTAATTATCAAGAATTATTTTCAATTATATATCCACTCTTGAAGTTTATTTCGTTTGAGATAAAGGATCTTGAAGAAGATGCTGAGCTTTACAATAATTTTCAAACAAACAAACAACAACAACAACAAAAAAGATAAATAAAAACGTAATATAGGAAATTTAACTAAGTTATATATGGGTAAGATTAATGTAAGATTCATATTTAAGTAGTAAGAAGTTTAATTTCTCATAAGAAAATACATAGGGTGTAAAATGTAATATATTGCACTTCAACTAATTGGCGATACGTTGTAACCGGTTCGATAGTTTATATGGAAATAATACCATGGATATCGCTGTTGAGAAAATGTAGTGTTTAAAAGAGAAATGTTGTAAGAGAGGGAGAGAGAGGGAGGGAGAGAGTGAGCAAGCAAGAGAGAACGAGAGACAGAGAGAAAGTAAGATGCATGTAAGCAAGTAAGAAATGTGTGTGAATGAGTGCGTGAATTTGCAAATAAGGGAGCGAATGTTCCAAAATCGAATGGGAATTATTGATGGAAACGATGAGCCTAACTACAAGATTTCATAATAAAAAAATGCTGTTCTGCCCCATGTAATGTATGGTTGTACACTATTAGTATTAATAATTATAACTAACTTTTAACTAATAGTAATGATCGCTAATTAATATCATTTTAATATTAATCATTCGAAATGTGATGTTAAAATCGTGTAATTTTTTTCTTGAAATCTAACGAAATAAAGTTTACAGTTGAACAGACATTAATTTGTAAACACATCGAAAAGACAATATCAATAATACGCGCAAAAAAAAATTCAATATACAGTTATGTTATTATTATCATTATTATTATTATTATTATTATTATTATTATTATTATTATCATTATTATCATTATTATTATTATTATTATTATTATTGGACTCCTTTATTGGATATTGTCAGAGAAAATTACTGCTACTAGAAATCATAGAATAAATTGAACATTGTATTTCTTCTAAAAAGAATTGTATTTTTTACTGTTTAAGGGATAACTTTTCTAATTACGTTCCTCTTATTCCGCGAAAGTTTCTAATTAAACAAGCGCATTTGTTATTCTTTAGCGCATTTTATTTCAATGATAATAATTAACTTATTAATTCGTTCAAAAATGTGGTTTTTTCAATTTGTGTAATAAATGCAAATATTATACTCTGTCGTTGGATTAAATAATATAATTCTAAAAAAAAAAAAGGCGGCCAACATGCTTTCATCAATGATTTATATTCAATAACATTATATTTTTGTATATATGTGCTCATTCGTTACTTTTTTTTTAATTAAGATCTTTAAAGGGGAGTATGGCATAGGTTTTCTTTAAATTAGATTGAAAATATGGCGAGGTAAGAATCTGAAATTAATTAAGAGAAATCCTTGAAATATTTTTCTCCAAGACCAACAAAAATTGAACCTGCATTTCAACAGCACAGCGGTGATATCTCAACAACAAGCGTTTCATTTACTCAACCAGAAAATACTCAAATACCATTCCAATTGCAAAGGTTCGTGTATTTACTTAGCTTTCTTCGCGTGTTTTTACTTATTTTTTACTTTCCTTTTGTTTATTACTAAAATTACCAGTCCAAATGCTACATATATATATATGTTACACCGTGAAAGATTGAAATTGGAGAATGTCAAGATTCACACATACCAAATATGTCGGTGAAAGATCAAATATTTAGGTTTATTCTTATATATTCCATGATTATTTAACGGTTACTTAACGAAACTTTATCCCATTTTTTAGTTAATTTTAATTTTGAAAAATAAATTATCGTTAAGTTGACGAGCTACGAATAAAATATAACATATAAGCATTTACGTTTATTATATTACTTATATGTTTTCTTTAGAGCAGTAAATAAATAAATTTTTTTGCAAAAGAACTATTAATAGCATTGATATTTTTCTTTACTTCATTTGTTACAGTGTTTCTCTATTTGTTTAAAAATAATATGTTGTTATAGTAAACTTTGATGGGAGAAAAATAATAGGAATAAACAAAAATTGTTCAATTGTTTGGAATTTTATTAGATACTTATATGAGATCTATGGTGGACATCAAGGCAGCATATCATGGAATTAAAGATTGTCGTTATGTAGATAAAACTTCATTTGTATTTGCTATTACCTCTTTTTCTTCTTCTTATATTTTTTTTTTTTTGTTTTTTTTTTTAATTTCCTACATCATTCAATAATGTAGATAATGTTACTCTCTCTTTATGAATTCGCGTTACAAACTGTTTCGAAATATGTTAACGTTAGTTTTCCTAACGTTACGATAAGTTTAAGAATAAATATATCAGTGAAATATATTACATTGGTCTCGTGCACAGTTACTTCCGGTTGAATTCAGTGCTATCTCTAATATTACATTGTTAATTTCCATTTCGAATATAACTGTATAGTGCAGGACTTCTCAAAATGTTCTACTCGGCGACTCCACTGCATGCTATCTTCTCTTTTTCTTTATCATAAATTCATAGATATATTATACTTGTAGCGTTGGCAAACCGGTTTTGAATGAATTTTCGGTAGATATACGTTCAGGAATTTTTTACTTTTGCTAAAATATCTACGAGCTTCAAAATTAGTTACGCGACTGCATAAAGGGTCTACACCTTGAGAAGCCCTAGTTTAATGTATTAGCATTGTAATATAATATTCAGAAGTAGTACATAAATTCTGTTTTCAAAGAAATTACGACGGCATCGTAATTCTTTTAATTCTTTTTTCTTACAATTATTATTATTTATCGACACTTCCAATTGTAAATTATTATTGATTGTAAACATTTGATAGAAAATTCACATATAACGTGATGTAAAATATAAGTAATCTTACTATTTATAAATCATGGAAATAACAATACAGAGTTTACAATTTGTCTAATATAAATAAACATAAATTAACAAAAATTAGAGCCTAGGATATTACGGATGTTAATTAAACAGTCATCCGAAATAACATCATCTTCTACTTCTAGTAATAATAGTTGTAGTAGTAGTAGTAGAAGAAATATAAAGTAATTTCTTTTCTTTTTTTTTTTCATAATTTATAAACTTAATAATTTATATTATAAATATCAAATATGCATATGTAAATCCAAATTCTATTTTCTACATAAAAATATTTATGAAATAAATAAAACATCTTTTACAATGTATGCAAATATAGAGAATTTTTCTTACATATACATAGGATTCTAATCTAATTACGAAATACTTTCAGATATAAGAATACAGCACATAGCTGTATAAATTTATATATATATATATATATTTATTTATAACGGATCTAAAGCACCATTTTAATGTGTATATATATTTTTTCTTTTCGTTATTTTAAGTAGCATGAATCGTATGTGTATTTAATACACATCTATGTACTGTAATACGTAGATCACATAATTCTAATAAAATACTAATAATACCAACGATTTAAATATTATTGAAAAAAGAAAAAAAATATATATATATATTATTTATCTTAATTGACGCGATTGAACAAATTTTCTCTAAGGTCATCGTATTGTCCCTTTTTTTTCTAAAAAAATATTTAAACTAATAGGAGAAAATACACTAGTTGTTTTCCAAATTATAAAGTCACAGTTAGATTCGTCGAAAAATACTGTGCTCGTTTTTAAATAAATAAAAATTAACAAGAAGTAAATGTATACATATATTTTATATGCATATTGGCTGAAATTAATATTCATTCAGCTCTGTCAACTTCTTATTAATAGGTACGCACGTAGTTACAATCTCTGTCCAGTAATATGTCATCAGCTTCTTCTCCTAAGTTGCTAACAACCTTTTAATCATAAAACGAAGACATTTTATCTTTAATATGTTATCAATTCGAATGCTTGCTTGTTTTATTTTTTTGCCGAAGAAGCTAGAAAGCTTTTACGTGAATAACATAAATAATAAAAAAAAAAAACAACAAAAAGAAAGAAACAAAATGAAAACAATATAGAACATCACAATTGTGTACGAAAGATTATAACTAAACGAGTACGAATATTTAAATTGATACAAGATTCAATAATTAACGTGCAACATGTTACATAGAAAATATTTCTACGTTTTATCGACGTTTACAATATATATAAATGTGTGTATATATATATATGTATTATATATATATATATATAAAGGAACAAATTTATTCAAACGATCGTAACGAACGCTAATTTACGAACAGAAACAAAGACGATACGAACGTTGCACAGATTATACACGAGATCGTTCAACAAAAAAAAACCTTTGATGATCTAAAGCGTAAACAATACAAGATAACAAAAGTTTTTTCATCAAAGAATAATTGTAATTTCAAATAAAATTCTCTCCTACCGATCTTATTGTTTATGATGCGAAGTTAAACTGGAGTAATTGTACGGAGAGAAAACTGAGGATGGATTGAATGATGGATGAATCTTCGCAAGAGGAGACCTTTAGCAGCTTTTTATCTTATCCGATTGGCATGTGTTGCATTCAGCGAGGAAGAAGAAAGACAGACAAGAAGAAGAAGAAGAAGAAGAAGAAGAGAGATGGAGAGAGAAAGTCTGAGTTAGAGAAAAGGCCTTCCAGATGAGATAATAACTGCGTCAAATGTGTAATCCCGGTTGTAAGGCAGTTGAACTAAAAGGTCCCAAAGGATGATGGTTGCATCATCAAGGCCGATACTAGCAAATTCGACGTTTCATTTTCCCGAGAGCACACTAGCTTCCCGGAGACAACTAGAAGACAGTCATGGCCTTGTTGCGATCAGCGACAAACGATCTCGTTAGGTCAACGATTGTGATTAGCATTGCCATTATTCACCTGCGTACCAGCTTCCGTTGCTTCGTAGTCCCCCGTTGGTTGTTGTTTTTCCATTCGACAGCTACTTTGTTTTTCCTCGAAAAGATCCGATATGCAGAATATCTAAAAAAATATACAATTTTATTATGGTTCTGTTGTGATACAAACGATACTTTTAAATCTACGTATTTGGTATTGAATCTTTGATTTTAACCCTTCTTTGCATGATTTTTTCTTTGTTTTTAAAATAAATCAGGGTGATGTAATTAATGCTCTAGATTAAAGGAAAAATATTTAAAAAAAATCCTAGTGCTATTTTTTGACAAGTGCGTTTTGTTGTACGCAATAGTCGCGCTTAAAAAGTTGCCAGCAACAACAAATATACAGTACAAGGGTTTTGAGTACCTTTTTTTGTTGACTAAATATTATGATTGAAATTTCCATCATCATGCAAAGAAGGGTTAATTAACAATGAAGACATTTGGTTTCATTGTAAATACATTAAAAAAAAAGAAGAATAAAATAAAAATCAATGAAATAAATTAGAGTTTTGGTTAACATTGGAAAGAATTTAAAAATAAAGACCTACCACAACGAGAGCAACAATAGTGCCGATAGACGAGCCGGCTAAAACATCACTCCAATGATGCTTATAATTGGAAACTCTGGACATTGCTGTAAACCACGCCATTGAAAGGCATATCAGTTGGAGTAAATGTTTCAGTAATTTGCTACCTTTCCATGTAATTCTAAGTTGTAAATAAATCTGCAAGAAAAAAAGATACAAGGAAAATGGTAAAAGATCGTATTAATCTTTTTACAAAATATGTTTATTAGGAAAGATAACCGATCTTAAGTTTCAAATAACTTACGGCAAGGTAGATCATCGTGTAAGCTGAAAAAGAAGAGTGTCCTGATGGAAAGGATAATCTGAAAAATATTATTCGTAGAAAATGTATAGAACGTTACGTGTATTTAATGCAATGCATGTGATCTAACTGTGATTGTGTGTTCGATTAATTCTAAAATTAATTTTTTTATCAAAAGAAACCAAAATTATTATCTACGAGATTATTGTCATTCAATATATTTGATTTACTTTTATACTCGATTAAAAAACTTCCTGTTATTTTGTTTTTTTTTACCTCATCTCTTTAAGTAATTTCGATGAAATTCCTTGTGCGGTGCAAGAAAAATTTTCGATATATCTGTATTGATTTTCAGGTAAAGAACAATTAACGTCTGGTACGCAGAGCGTTAGAAAATGTGGTCTCAAACGACCAATCGTGTATTTAGCAATGTCCGTTACCAAAACTGTCGTAACTGCACCAAATCCGAAAGTCCCGACCTGAAAAATATATACGTCACACATATTAAAGAATAAATCTTAATTATTATGTTAATATAATAAAGATTTTTTTTTTTCCTTTTATTATATATATTATATATATTATATATATTATAATAACTCAAATTAAAAACTTTACGCACGAATGTTCATATGCTCTTGTGTTTAATAATTTAAATATTGAAAAAGANATATATTATAATTATTATATATATTCGTATGAGTCATATTAAATAGTATCAAAGAATTGGATATTTAAAAGATTTCTAAATTAATAATTGAATATTCTTCAACGTAACGAGCCAATCAGTCAATTATAAATCTACAAACGGTGATAGAGAAGAATAAATAGAGATAGATCAGATTAAGATACAAACTAAATTGGAAATTGAAGCATTGAAAAGTGTACATTGTAAACATATTAAACATTGTCTATTAAGCTTGTCTATTGATTGAGATACGAAGATAAAAATATTGTTTACAAAAGAAAAAAGAAAAACGTTTAAATAAAAATGAATGAATCTACCTTAATGTAAGCCATCCAAAGCCAAGGTGGAATGGTGTATCCAAAAAGTACCTTCGATGATTCGGTAGAATATTTTCTTCTATATAAGTACTCACCTGCAATCATCTGCGGGTGAATAAAAAAAAGAAGGGTGTTACTTTAAGTGAACGATCAATAAGTGAGTTAACAGTAATTGCATCGCATTTAAACGGTTCCAAAATGAAATCTTTTTTAAAGACCATCGTAAAATGGATGATGGAAGAAGATCGGATGTAAGTAGCTAATACTTTTGTCTCTTTTTTCTTTATTTATTTATTTTTTTCTTTCTTTCTTTCTCTACCCTTTTGTGAATCTCCACCGATGTAAAAGGCTACATCCGTATACCTAATGTGGGTTAACCGGTCAAACTTGAAGTAAATGGTTAGACCAGGTGATACGAGCCAATGGTGTAGTAGTGATCGTGCACCAAGAATTGTTTGAATGAAATATAACTGCAGCTAGGAGAAATTTTACCTGCCTATCCAAAGACGTCGACCTCTTTCATCTTTTCTCACTCCACCCCTCCTCTCTCTCCCCTTCCCTCCCCCCTTCTACCGCACCCCTAGAGAGTAGAATAACCTGAGCCTCTATTTCTTTACACGTCACAAGAGATTAAAGGTTTCCCTATGAAGAAGACGGTAAAGTTCAGAACGACAGACAAAAATAAACCTTTCTTTTTTTTTTTTCTTTTTCTTTTCACATTCTTACAAATCTAGACATACCATCTTTTATATCCATTTCAACTATTTGAAGAATTTTATTTCATGAAAAAATGGTAA
This sequence comes from Polistes canadensis, assembly GCF_001313835.1. Classification (NCBI taxonomy): domain Eukaryota; kingdom Metazoa; phylum Arthropoda; class Insecta; order Hymenoptera; family Vespidae; genus Polistes; species Polistes canadensis. The sequence continues at coordinate 55,111 of NW_014569926.1, forward strand.
AATATTTTATTACCGTAGAAATAATAATAATAATAATTTAACTGGAAATATATAATTTATCTATTTTTATTCTTTAACCCTTCTTTGCATGATGATGGAAATTTCAATCATAATATTTAGTCAACAAAAAAAGGTACTTAAAACCCTTGTACTGTATATTTGTTGTTGCTGGCAACTTTTTAAGCGACTATTGCGTACAACAAAACGCACTTGTCAAAAAATAGCACTAGGATTTTTTAAAAATATTTTTCCTTTAATCTAGAGCATTAATTACATCACCCTGATTTATTTTAAAAACAAAGAAAAAATCATGCAAAGAAGGGTTAAACACGTGTGTTGGCGTGTATACTTTTTTTTGTTTTTTTCATTAAAATCCGTTAGCTATAAGTATAAAAAATATTTATCCGAACTTTTCAAAGAAATTGTAAAGATGCACAATTTACAGGACATTTTATGAACCTTTACAGATATTATGTCAATGTATAGTCAATTAAAAACAGATCAACTTTTGTTTAAAGTATTTTTTTGTCAGGTCATATCGCAAGTACTTGAAAAATCATGACTAGAGTTATATGGGACACCATATATATATATATATATTGTATATATATTATATTGTGGTATAAATCACTGATTTGGCAACTATCTTAACATTTTCGAGAAAAATCAAAGAAATAAATAATTATAATGATAATGGTATCAGATAAATCAGTGATTTGGGTACTATCTTAATATATTTGAGAAATAGCGATTAATACAGGTGACTCACCGTACATATAGGAAGAAGGAGACCAGTGACGTAAAGCATGGCACTCGTAACCGTAGACGAATGATATGGATGCATCAATGATTCATCGTTGCAGAAAAACCCACGTTTGTATGGCTTACCAAAGAAGAAGAACATTAAAACCGCTAGGCCAACTATAACAAAAAAATTCCATAAAGATATAAAAAATGTTAGGAAAACTATCGTTAACAAATGTGGACTTTGTTTTAGAAAATTTTTGGATTTCATATATTATAATTATTATACTTTGCTTTCTAATTTTTCTTTTCTCAGCTTTTTTTTTTTTCTTGGTTACACTTGCAACAAGTTTCACCTGATATATTTCCAGGTAAGAAATTTGCATTGGTTTAATCATTATGTCAGTTTGTAACGATCTGCATACATCAGCATCCTCGGTTATTACCTGGTATGGTAATTATGGTCAAAGAAAAAGATACAAAATGAGAAATAAACGTTGCGAAATTATGGTCCCCGATCGAATGGTTTTGCATGAGACACGCATATATTTATGGGGTTGGTAATATTCGTACTACGTAGTCGTACGAGAATCGACTATGTAATTTTAAGTTATAACTGCGAGGGAAAAAAAAAAAAGAAAATTTTTAAAATAAATAAAAATAACTGGAGATATATAAGTAGTTATGTTATTTGCATAATCAGCATATGACGAAGTTGTTAAATATATAAATTCTTTTAACTGCGTAATACACCTCACTTTTCGTTTTAACTAAGATGAAATTAAAAAACAAAAAACACATTACGAAATGATTAATTGTTATTGGATATTTATTCGTTGTTGTTGACATTTCCTCGTTGGTTAGTAGAATTTTCTACGCGCTTTTAATTCTCGTTTTACATTTAATATCATTTTCAGAATGATATAATTTATTACATCTAACGAACGTGACAAATTTATATTCGCTACGATATTATTATGTATAAAAATAAAAAAAAAAATAAAAAGGAATGTTTAATTTTTATGACCGCAACTATCATCAAACGAGAAGATAAGAAAACACAAATTGTAAAATTGTCATCGAATGTATGAAACAATTGTCTCTTACAAACAAACAAAACATAATATATAAATAATAATAGAAAAAAATAATAGAAAAAGAATTTTTAAACTTTATCCTTTTAAAATATATAAGACAATTTGTTTCATTAGAAAAAAAATTAATAATTTTGTAAAAAGAAAAATAAAAAAGAAAAATTATGATGTATATCTATCTGTCTTCCCATAATAGGAAAAAGCCGTACCCATAATGTAATGCTATCGATAACGCGATAGAAATAACATTATACGTCATCTTTCATCGCCTACTTCTTCTTTTTATTCTTCTTCTTCTTCTTCTTCTTCTTATATCTTTATCATATACCAGTTTAACAGGAGAAACAAGTACAATAAATAATCGTAGAGTAAAAAAGGAAGAAACAGAGAGAGAGAGAGAGAGAGAGAGGTTTAAATGTAATAGAGTGCATAATACGGTAGTCGGTAAACATAAATTAGATCATACAAATTAGCAATAAAATTCTAATAAGAATTGTCAATGAAACGTTCAAATTTTACGAGCCAACTAATGTGTTTCTCGGATTCCAATGAATTGACTCTCTTATTTCTCTTTCCTTTTATACTTTCTTTCTTTCTTTTTCCTTTTTTTTCTTGTTCTTTTCTGAAAGGGTCGAGCAGGTTCTCGTCATCCATCCTAACGACGTCTCAAAAGGGAGAGATGATCATTGTGTGTGAGTTCAGTAAAGAAATAAGCGTTTAACGCGTATACCATTGATGAATAGTGTGAACTCGGTAGGATCTTCATTGTAAATGCTGGTCTGCTTTAATTTACACAGTTATAGTCAAACTCTAAGATTATCTCTTATTAAATCTCTCTCTCTTTCTCTCTCTATCTTTTATGAACGATTTGCAAGTACAATTTGTTGTGTACATATTATAAATTATCATTAATATTCTACACAATATCTGACTTCGCGATCTAAATCTTGACACGTATAACACAGTTACGTTAATAATATTACAAATTATAATATTGATATATTGAATTTTGATAAGTTTATATTGAATTAATTAAAATAATATAAATAATATAATTAAAAAAAAAGTAGCCCTCCAAATCCGAAAGGGACGGAGTATAAATAAATAATAATAATAATTAAAGTAAAAATTGTTTTTTTAATTATATATTTTGTAAACTTACGTTTCGATTAGATTCAGTTTCATTTGCATATATTTTATATGACAACGCGTTGTGTAAATAATTTTTTATCTATGTTAAATAAATATATGTCCACATGGATAATTGGCGTTGTTAGTTAATTAAATGTTAATCGGGAAAGATTAATAATGAGATGACAAAGAGATCGCATACTTCGAATCACCATGTTTCAGTGATTCCAATGCGTGCAATCTTCTAAAGATATGCAGTTTAAAGAATTGTATGTACTATTTACGCTGATGAGTTACGTACTATCAAGTTCTACGAAACTCTAGTAATAGTTGAAATGCTTAAAATAAATCCTTCATAAATACATAGGTATAACATATGTATCCAACCGTGTGTTGAAATTTTCACAAATTAAACGATAACCGATTATATTTTATTATTCAATTATTAATTGAAGTCAAAACGCTACCGGCAAATTGATCATTAAATCGATTTTTAATGATACATTAATCTAACAACTCTTAATCACATTCTATTTAATGGTTAAACTATACGTATACGTCATAAATTACATTTTACACATACGTAATTGTTTGTGCATTTAAATGTACGAACGATACGAGTGTTCCGTGTGTTGAAAAAAAAAAA
>NW_014569926.1:58891-61336 GCF_001313835.1 Polistes canadensis
TATCTCTTGATGCTACTGTAAAATAAAAATAAAAGATTAATAAAAAAAAAAAAATTAGATAAAATTAAAAAATTTAATAAAATATTAAATTAAATTATTCAATTTATTAAGAAAACAAATGAAAAATATTTCGAACGACCGTATATAAAACACAATAGAATTGTTGTAAGTTAATTATAAATAGATAATACTTCGATATTATGTCAAGGTATGGATCATATACTTCTATAATAGCATAACCATTTATTTCATGCTGATGAATTCACCTTGTTCATTATTCCTATCCGTTTAAACAACAAAAATAATATATAATCGTGTACTGAGAATATTTATGCATGTGTGCATTCAATGAATGACATAATAAGCCACCCACGTAACAAGTTAACGATTGTCTTAGGTACCTGAAATAAATATAACGCGTCATCGTAATAAAACCTGCGTTTAGTAAGATTAGTATGATTATTCAGGTGAAGTGAAAATCATGTGTGTTATTTGTCATCGACTACCAGCAACCTTTACCACAGACGAATAGAAGGGGAAAGTAAAGAGACGAAATAATGATCACTTCAGTTTTTTATATCTTTTGTGAGATATTATCTTTCACGATAGATTAATAAATTTCGAATAATATATAATCACATAATCTTTCTTAGTATTGTTATTCATATTTTGTACGATATATTTATCATATCTTGGTAGCTTTTATTTATCAATTTAACTAGTAACAAAAATAACCAAAAATGAATCATGAAAAATTATTTGATTTTTCGTTTCCACGTAGCAATTACGTTTAGATTAAAAACCATTATAATTATCTGAAGAAATATATGATTAAGAATATTTCTCTTAATAATTAAATTTCATTTACACGAGCTTTTATTAATTATTTCTTAAACATATTTAAAATAAAATACAATGATGTATTTATTAATGTTTTTGTTTTAAATAGGATCCTATTTAATTGACATTTACCGATAAATTATTTATTTCTAGATAAAAAAGAAACAATGATAGGGCTTGGTAACTCTCAGAGGCGTGTCGTTTTATTCACTATGAAACTATGTCATCTTTCTTTGTATTAGATCGATGAAAGTAGAAATGATATTTACGTAAGATACCTTTCATTAAAAAGTAGACCGAAACGTCGTTAAAACTTTCCGAACTAATTTATGTTAAATCGTTTCTTTTTTTTCTTTTTTTTTTCCCCCCCCCCTCCCCCCGTAAGGATTTTTAAATCCCACTTGTCGTACTTTCTATTCAGGTGTATACATTAGAATTACATCAATCCGTTAAAGTAACCTGTAAATTTATGTACAAACAAAAAATGTCTATTCATGCGGAAAAAACATAAATACATAATATTACGTTTTTAACACGAGTATATTGTCAAATTACTTAACGGTCAAATGAATAACGGTAAAGAAAAAATGGTGTCGTATTATTTCTTAAGAAATCATAGCAACGATACTAATTAGAATAACAACAACGAATGAAAAGTAAAAGCATCATTGTATTTGGTACACGTGCAAAATTATTTTCCTTTAAGATAATAACACGAAAGAATAATGAAATAAATGTGTTAAAAGAATATTAATGTTGACGGTATTTTAATCAAAATTATCTATGACGAATAATTAGCAGTAATAATAATAATAATAAACGATTAACATATAATAAAGTAATGTATTCGAAACTGGACAAGCAACGTTGGTGAAGGTGAATTATTACTTATATAGCAAATTGACGATCCTTCCTTTCAATGGCCTCGAAAGATTGCGTAAATTGTTGGGAACTAGAAGTGGGGGCCTTATGCGAAAGCTAGAAAGCAAGAAGGCAAGCAAGAAAGCAAGCAAGCAAGCAAACAAGCAAGGATGTTTCCAGGAATCATTGCCAAGTTAATCATGACCGAATTCATCGGTTTCTTGGGCGTGGAAAGTAGAAAACTAACGTTTAGTATGATACCCACGTAAAAAACTCGAAAAGAGATAAAGAAACAAAGGAAGAGGAAAAAAAAACAATTCTTATCTTTTTTCCTTTTTCTCTCAAGGAAGAGAAAGAAAGAAATATGAAGAAGAATTCGCGGATATCTTGGATTCTTTGAACAAGTGTAACAACAGTTGCCCGTTCTCAGCGTGCTTCCATCGAAGTATTTCAAATAAATAACGTTCAGAAAAAAAATATACCATTCTATTTGAAATATATTCCAATAGGTTTAATTCCAATGTTAAAACCTCTCAGAGGTGGTTGGAAATCAAACGTACCGCCTAACAGTGCTTTAATCTGTCACGATCTGTCATCCCGTTTGACGTAATGCAATCATCGTTCATTGTACTTTAACTACTACTATTGTAATAAACCACTACTATTATTTCTAGTTTGTTATACAGCTAATAAAATTCATTTAGAAGATATATATATATATATATATATATATATATATATATA
>NW_014569926.1:64956-66002 GCF_001313835.1 Polistes canadensis
TAATTTATCTATAGTTTTATGATAATAATCTCAAATCACTTACCGATAAATAAGCAGACAAAATCGATGATGACCTTTCGTAAAAGTAACTTTGACGTTCGATCCATCTTTTATTTCCCTCAAAGATTTTCTTGTTCTTATAGAAATAATGGTAATAATAATAATAATAATAATACTAGTTAGAACAATCCACAATTAGATATATATTTATTACGCTCTCGTCTTTACTTTCTATGATTTACGAGCTAAATATTTATCTGTATGTGTAACTCTTGTTAGTTGGTAGTGCGCGCGCGGGCGAGTTTGCGCACGTGTGCGTATTTTATTGAGATTGAGAATAAGAAGAGTACGCGCGAACGCGATGCGAAATATCATTCGTGTGTGAATACGTACGTGTATGTAAAATATATATATACACGCGTGTGTACTCGTATGTATGCGTGTGTTTGTATATATATATATATATATATATGTGTGTTTATATGTACCTATCGCAATTCTTTATAAAAATTTCTTTTCCGTTCAAGGTCAAATGGAATAAAAATTTTCCTTCTCCTCTTCTTCAGATTTGCTCGGCAAAAATGGTTAGAAGATATGAAGGATTGAAATGAAATAAAAAAAAAAAAACAAAAAGGGAAAGAGTTAGAGAGTGTGTAAAAAAAGAGAACGAGTATAAGAGAAAGAGAGAGAGGTAGATAGAAAAAGATAGAAAAAGGGTAAATCACAAGAAGAAAAACAACTAACTCCTTCGAGATCCAAAGGAAAACTGTGCGACAACAGCGGTTCGCGGCGGTCGAAGAATGCGTCTGCGCTTCGTTGCTGCTTCGCTAATGCGGGCCGCACGTGCGCATTTTGATTGGACAGCAAGTGGCTAGAACGCCCTTCGAATATATCGAATATATCGATATCGAAATATATTTTCGAAATATATCTTCGAAAAAATATATTTATATATAAATATATTTATATAATATTATTTTGTGTATATATAAATACAAAATATCGAAATAAATAAGATATAATTACTCACTGTTGGGTGTCAACCG
>NW_014569926.1:66772-86943 GCF_001313835.1 Polistes canadensis
AACTTCCGGAAAAAATAATATTTATTATATCAAATATAAATAAATATAAATACTTCGAATAATACATAAATCAAATAAATGTTTGCGTACTTTTTTTTAAATTTAACTTTGCTAATATTTTGTGCATGTGCGCGTGCATTATATTTAAATGAATTTCTTTAAAACGCACACACACATTTATTTCGAAATTGCGCGCACAAAATTTGAAGTACATTTATTAACGACAGTATTATATAATAGAAAAGAAAATTGATTACGCGTATGTATCTACTTACACGTATTGTATTATTTACTATACATCATAGATAACTTACTAGTAACATATGCGTTTATTAATTCCTTCATACCTATATCATCAAATGATAATAATTTCAAGATTAACGGATGATTAAACTAAAATAAAAACGTTATCATGCGCTTTACCACTATCTCATTAATTGAATTATTCCCTTTCAAGTATTATCTGATTCTGTACATTTAATCAATTTGAGATTAGTACGTCACCATGATAAAAATCAATTACAAATTCTAATGAATTAAAAACTAAAATTAACATTTAATACAATTTATAATAAAATTTCTTTCGATTCTTTTTAAAATTCATTAAATAATGTGTCCCAAGAGAGAGAGAAAGAGAGAAAGAGAGAGAGAGAGAGAGAGAGTTCTATAATATAATTATACTAATGTGTTATACCGAAAAAAATGTACAAAGATCATAAATAAAAAGAAGGGTCATTGGCCTGTATATTATACTTATCTGAAAAAATCAGATGCTGTAATACATAAGACAGGTTTTAGGGATTTTTTCAGAAGGAAAAGACGATAAGATTAAAGGAAAACGTAAGTTAAATATGTTCCGGTAAACATGCTTTGATTTATCGTCGTAGCTTCCTTCGTATACTGCAAGCACGCCGACTCTATACAGTCAAATTAAGTGATAAGACTGATACTTAAGTCTCATTGTTCATTGTAAAAAAAGACAAGGTACTATCCAACATTTCTTGCACATCTCTATTTGTATTAATAATATTAATACAAATAATGTTATCATACACACCATCATCATAATCGCCAATATTATCGTATTTATTATTATTATTATTATAACTATTACTGTGACAAATTTACATACTTAAAATGTTCACATTTATCTATATAACGAACATTTCATTGAAAATTATATTTAAAATAAACAAAAAATATATCTATCATAGTATTTTGATTTAACATTATTGTGTATTTATTATCAGGCAATTATATACAAAAGACAATACAGAACGAAGCAAGTACATGGAATTTACCTCCATTTTCTTCCTCTCTGTAACAATTACCATGTACAGGATATATCTGACAATTATTGCTAATTAATAGAAGCGATAGTCGACTGTTTATAGTATTTATAATACAGACAGTAATAGTTCTAGGCTTGACTTTAAAGTTTAACTTTGCCTACGTTTGTGTTTGTATGTATGTGTGTCTTAATAATTGTATATGTGATCGGGGCAACCGATCACAAATCGTTTCGATTAAGTACATTAAACAGTCAGCATTATTTACTTTTACACTTTTACAGACATTTTCGAGGACTGAAGAAAATGATTATTATATATATATATATATGATCGGATATATATATATATAAGATCAAATTACATTGAAAATAATGTAATCATTCGAATACATTTCTGATGGTTGTTCTACTTATGAAAGACATGTAGAACTTTATCGATTAAAGTATATTTTTAACTTAAAAATAATGACTCATATTAATAGTTTCGTTTATATCGTTCATTTAACGTTTTTCGCGTGCATTAATCCTAAACACTTTGTCATCCATTTGTAGATGTCAATATTTAATAGTAATATATAGTAATTAGAGATTTATCTGCGAATTATTTTAGTTTTTTCCTTATTTATTATACCTGGGCGTACGTTATGCTTATGAAAACAATGCTGCGACAAAAACAATCTTTTTTTGTTCTTTTATACTTTTCCTATAACATTTTCACCTACTTTTTTTCTTTCTAATGTCCGTTTTTTTTTAGATTAATACAGTTTAATTAATTAACAAATATGACGCACAAGCATTTTATCTTTATACGAGTATCAATAATTTACGTTACATTGCATTGACGATAATCATATATTATAATAATAATAATAATAATAATATTAATAATAATAATATTAATAATAATAATAATAATAATAATAACGTAACAATTTTCTTAGATCATAGAATATCTCTCATATGTATTGTAGTCGTGCATTGTAACCGTAATAATAGTAAAAAATTGCTGCTTATTCTTCTTCAGCATATAAATCTGCGTATTGTGATGTACATTTAAATATATAAATAAATTTGGAATAAATCTTAAACAAGAAAAATAATTGTGCATTCTCGGCTTAAAATGCGACACATATTCGCGACTAGAAAAATTAGAGCCAAAAATGTTTCACATCGTATATCCGTAGTCACCTCGAATGTGTTCTTTTTTTTTACTTGTCGTGACAAAAAACACAGTTATAAAAATGAAATAATATTTGTCACATCTTACAATCATTCGTTAAAAATATAAAAATTAATTTAAATTACATCAAATTCATATATTATAAAGTACAGCTTTTATTATTTTTTTCTCAAAGTCATTTCCACGATGTACGACAATTAAAGTTACTTTTTTGTTACTGTACAAATTGCAAAATTTGTGTTAAATATTTAATTTCAAATGTATGCAAACATTTATTCGCACAGCCTCTTTCATTATGTTCTACGTACGCACACATATTTCAAATTCTTAATTAAACGGAGCACAAAAATTCAATTTCAAAACTGGTGCTTAATTGCACCCTTTACAATTCTCTTTGGTAATTATCATCAAGAGACTTTGGTTGTGCTAACCGCTATTTCATTCATGACTACAAAAGACATATTGAAATATACTTTTTATATTTATATATACTATTAGACCCAGAGAGAAATATACATAACCAGAATAATTTTATGCTAAACAACGAAGAAAAAATGGTGTTGTGTATTTAACTCCTTTCCTATTACTTGTTATTCCAAAACATATATATAGAAAAAATATTCTATGTTTAAAAATTTTTCATTTTCCTTCTCTCTCACTCTATCTCTTTTTCTTTTTGTCTGTCTGTCTGTCTTTCTTTCTTTCTTTTTCCTCTTTTTTCCTTTTGTACTTTTCATATCATAATAATTAACTCCTTATACTATGCGAGAACAGTGTAACATGTTTATCTCGCTATTTATACCACGCACCTAATTCGTGGTAATAGCAGAAGGGGTTAATTACAAGAAATATCATTTGAAAAATTGTCAAAAGTAATATTACAGAAATTCTCTCTCTAACAGTCATCTTCTTGACTCGGATGCGTACGCAGTTATAGTACTATCAACACATCCCGCTGCTAAAATCACACGATAGGGATGAAAACTAAGACAACTTACAGGACTAATTCGTGTACCCATAAAACCTTCGTGAAACTTAATCGTATTGAGGTGTTGTCCAAGCGTAGTATAAACACTGATGCAGTGATTCGTTGAGCCACTGAAAAATAATTCAATATATACAAGAGGACTTATTGGAAATAAAGAAATATTAAAAAAAAGAAAAAAAAAATTACGTATAGTTTACTTACCAAGCAAAAACATTAGCATTTTCATGAACAGTTAATGCTGTAATGCCTTGTGTTATCTGTACAGAACTTATAGAAGAATTTTTTCTTATGTCAAAAATTCTAATATCTCCAGAAGAAGAGCCAGTAAATAATTGTGATATAAAACCATCTGACTTTCTCAAATGTGTTCCCAATACCCACGCAGTATGTTCTCTCCACGTCATTACTCTTGCTTCTAGTGGAGCCAATCTTCTATCAAAGAGTCGAACTGATCCATCGCCACAGCCTAATACCATTAAAGATCCTACAATTGAAAACATTTTATTTTCAATCAAAATTATTCGATATTATATCATCTCTTTGAACATTATTTACTGACCAATCTAATACTATATAAAAACATTTTTATTTATATAAGAATACCCCTAGAAAATTACAAACCTGTATTATCGACATCGACAGACGTAATACAGCAATCAGCACCCGTTGGTATATCTTGCTTTTTCAACTCTGTTTCTGCGTCCCACAATCTGACGATACGAACATCACCAGTCACGGCTAAAGTTAGAGACTTTTGTTCCCACTTAGTAATCAATCCTGCTGTTGCTAAATAGAAATATTTTGAATATTACTTCAAAATATATATTACACTTGTAATATATACAATTATCTATTATTTACCAGAAGAAGTCCTTGCTAATGGCTGAATATCTGACAATGCTTGCCATGCGGTAAGCAATACAGGATCACGACCTAATGTGCTGCTATAATTCTTCCACACTCTGATTGAACCATCATCAGAACCAGCCATTAATAACGTAACATCATGAGCATTGATAAACTCCAAAGTCGTAATTCTTGACATTCTACTACCACGACTGGCGTAATATGTTAATTTTGCACCATTTTGACAGTCCCATACTCTGTACAAATATATTATATATATATAACTATACTATATTAAAGATTATTATAATAATTAAGTTGTAATTCATTTCCTTTCGACAAACAGTATATATTTATAAATAATTCTATGACTGTTAATATTTTTTAATTTGTTACTTAACAGTAAATCATAAAGTATTTTGAAAAATGTTCACATCTTTGATTTGGAGAGATTTTACAATGACTTATATATCTTTAAATCGTGTGTAATTCTATACACCACATATTTCTGTTTGATAGAAATACCAGTGAACTGGTCTCGACTAAACTGAACTATTAATATTACCCAAAGTAATCCTTCAATGCTACAGCCAAATGTGATTCAAACGGATGGAACGTAAGAACGTCTGGTGACTGAGAACATCTCGCATGGAATACTTGAGATTCTATTCTATTTTGCATTGCTCTTAACTGTTCTTCTTTTGCATCGCGTCTCTGTCGTTTGTTCCGTAAATATCTGAAGAAGTCATTCCATAAATTCACACTATTCAAATAAATATAGTTATAAATACTATTTTATTTTTAATAACACAAATTACCTCCATTCGCGTTCATAATGTGCTCTACTTTCCATATCGTTTACGGATTCAATTTCATTTTTTAGAGTAACAGGTTGCGCGAATTGTGCACAACTCCATTCAACAAATTGCGAAGTAGTCAAAGGTGTTTTAATATCAAATATTTCATCTGCTTCTTCTGATATCTTGCAATAGAAAATTTATAAATATAATAGATTCATTTCTATATTCTATTTTGTATAAAAAAATAAAAAGCTAATTTATATTTACTGTAATGGGCACTGGTTTCCTTGGACGATTACCGTGCGAAGACATTCGTGCAGAACGCATTAAATCTGTTCCAGAATTAACTATTGGCGGTGATTCTCCCTTGCTATTACTAAAAACAATACAAACATTTTCAAATAAAAACTTAAATATAAAAATATATTCACTAACCTTAGATAACTAGTTTGATTTGACGGAGATGGTGGAAGGGACAATGACGAGGATATTTTAGTCTCTACTACTTCTTTAGGCACAGACGACTCCTTAATCTGAAATTTTCAATTAAAAATTTCATTTTAATTTACTGATATATCAATAAAAGATATTACTTTTTATCGTGTTAGTATAAATTACCTGTCTGCGAATATGATTGGTTACTTTTTGAGACATTGAAGCGACCGCAGGGTGAGGATCATTGTCAAGATTACCAAGTCCATGCCATAATTTCATGTATACGCTACCATAAGATAAGCTTGGTAAATTTCCCAAAGAACTATGGCCTATGATAATAAAAAAAGCACTAAATTAATGAAAATTATAAAATATGATTACTATAAAAATAGCATATATATATTATAATATATATCATCATAATATATATTATATATTATAATATATATTATGATAATATACAAATATCAAAATATATTGTCACCAAATAAAATAATTAAAATTCAAAATATAAATAAAATCTATTATATACATAAATAATAGAAAAAATGTTTAATCAAAAACATACAATTGAATTCCTAATTATTATTACCAAGTGACTCGCAAGGTTTCCTCACGAACTCCCAATTATTTCCTGGTATATGAATGAAACAATATAAGTAACTATTACAGTGAGATCAATTGATTATATAAAATGATCGCAGAACGTAAAATTTTTACCTAAACTACTAATAGATGATGAAGAAGAAACTCTTTTTATACGGTCTTGGCCAAGCCCATCGGATGTGTCTACAGTGTACATATTATTAGGAGATAGCATCTTCAAACGATCTCTTGAACTAATACGCCTCATTCCGCTGAACGGCGATAATGTTTCTACAATTAAATCTTTTCGACTATTTTCTTCAGCCAAAGCTAGCGTCACAAATGAATTCTCAAAATGTAGAACCATCCACTGAAGCGCTACTACCAATTCCTATACATTCATTCAATTTTATGATAATTTTTTTCTTATTTAATTACTACAAATAATTATGGGTAATAATTATAAAAAGAAAACATACGTACTTTTCTTACTAAAGGACACATGTCATGAGAAATAGTATTAATAAGTGTCATAGCAATGATTTGATCAATATTGTTTGCATGTTCACTTCGAGTTGTAACGCTGTTTATAAAAGTTCCCAGTGCATAAACACTAGCAGCCCGTACCTACGTAATTAAATAATCATAATATTCATTGTTTTTTATAATATATATTAAAAAAATAAATAGACTTTATACCTCAGGAACAGGATCGTGTAGCAATATGAAAAGTTTTTCATGAGCGATGTCTCTTACTCCACACCATCTTGCTTTATCATAGTTATGCCAAAGTCTTCCTAGACATAAGCAAAGCCATTGGCGTAACAAAGGATGAGAATCGCCTAATTGTTCAAGACAAATTGATACAAGACTTCCATGATTGGCAGCAATTTGTCCAGGTCGATAATCATTTACAATACAGGCCAACACGAATGCTGCTAATGTTCTGTGCTCCCGCTAAAATATAATTACTTATTAAAGATATCCATGTAACAATAGAATTGATAATAAATTCATTAAAATTTATTTTTTACAGAGATGTGTTACTATAAAAATTATATTAAAATTTTATACCAAAATTGTAGTATCTTGCAGAACGGATAGAAAATATTTATGACCATCATCTCGTACTAAATCAGCCTGACAAGTCTACAATTCAAATAACGGCTATGCATTAACACAAAGAATTAAAACAAAGAAAGTAAGAATGATCAAATAATTTAAAATATAACTTACATTATCCACTGCAAGAATTTTAGCCCAGATAAACACGAGCAAAGGTCGGAGCTCTTTCGCATTGCTTTGAAGTAATTTTAAAACATACGGAAATATTCCAACGCTCAACGCTAAATTCACAGCCCACGGGCCAAGATCAAGGAAACGTCCCAGCAATTCCAATGCTCTAAGTCTGTGTACTTGACTCAAAAGCACCTGTAAAACAATTGGAAGTTGTTCTGGAGGATTGCGATTTTTCGAACCCAATGTAAGCCAAACTTGAAAAGCTGTTAATTGTTCTTCGAAGAAAGGAGAATGTACAAATTGTTCTTCGTTTTCTAAAATCTGTGGTAATTGTGCTAAACATAAATCAAGTGCCAAATCCCAGGCTTGCCACATTGGATGCTGAAATTATAAATAAAATAGAAACGATAATATTCATGTATACCAAACTTAATTAAAGAGTTTTTAAGTTAATTAAAATGTTGAATTTTACCTGATATGTCGGTGGTAACTTTGGACAAGATACAGGAGTACAATCATACGAGCGAAGTATTCTTTCAGCAAGTAAAAAGTTTCTAAACAAACTAGCAACTAACAAATCTTGTCTAAATAACCTTTGGAATAAATCTGCAAAAGAGATAAATATATTTAATTAAGAACTCATTATTATTATCATTAATTTGAAAGTAATACAAGTGTATAAATATTTAATGTACCTCTAGGTAATGTGTTCCATGCTATGGTATCTGTAATTGCAGTAAATATCCAATTTAATTCCCCTAACATTGTTCTTCTATCGGTCAATTGACCTGGAATTCTGTAAAATATACAAATATATATTTTATTGGATTGACCAATAAGTAATATCAAAATTGAATTAAAATAAATGGTCATCTTACTTGTCAATTAAATCCAGTGATATCTTTGGGATTAATTTCGTAGTATTTTGCATAACAAACCTGCATAAAAATTACATTAATAAATAAAATGAAAAAATATTAGATACAATCATAAAAAAATATTAACAAATTTATTTTCTTACCAGCGTAAAGCAATTTTGATCGGTGTAGTAAGGCAAGACGTAAACACGTCTGCTGGCAGATCTGGATTCATAGATAAAATCTGATTAGCTGCACATGCTGCCAATTGAATACAATTTTTATAAGACGGGATAGTAGAATTAGCAATTCCGGTAGCACAATTTTGTTGCACTGCTTGCTTTTCCATCTGAAAGATATAAATTAATATCATATAAGTAAATGTATAATATTTATAAAGCAAATGTGAATTTAACAAGACGTTATTACTTCGTATTCTTTTTCATGTTGTTCAGCGAATTGTTGGAAAGATTCGACGATAATTCCAGCATTAGAACAATCATATACGTAGATGCTTGGTGCTCCCATCCATGTTTGTAAGTCATACACTGACAATGGAATGTATTGTGTGTAAGTCTGTAAAAAGAAGATGGAAAATCCGTTTTTCAAAAAGATATGTAATAAAATAATTGAAAAAGCATTTGTTCACCAACCCTATTAAAAACCCATATTTCACCATTACTAGTAGGTTTAGGTACACCATGTCCATTGTAATGAAAAAGAACCCTTTCTTCTTTAGCATTTCTTCGTAAAGAGGTACATAGTTTTTTAACTTCTTCTACAGTAGGATCTAAGCTTTGTTTATAACGTGCTCTAGGCTGCCATCTTTCATATTGTTTCTGTAAATTAGAACCTATCATTTCAAGAGCTTTCTGTGGGCTCACAGATGATGGATCTGTAATGCAAAAATTATAAATGTAACTATTTATATGTCAATTTCAAATCTTATGTTATAATTAAAACATTGACTTTATACTGTGTAACAATAATGAAAAAGACAGATGGTAAGTAAGTAAAATACTTATTGGATTACTTACCAATCCAACATTCTAAACGAGCACATGGTTGTGTTTTAACAATATCAGGTGGGTCCACGCCAACATTTAAACAGAGCACTAATGCCACGCTAACTGTTTTCATCTGAAAGATAAATAAACATTACAGTAATCTTATCTTAGTAAAAAGTTCAAAGTACTCATAAGAACCTCAAGGTAATTCAAATTTTAAAAAAAGATAATAAAAAAAAAGAACCAACCCGTTCTTTCATACGCCAAGTTTGGGTGACACAATTGATCCCCTCGATTGTTGTTGTATGTCGAGGTTTTTGAAAAGCAACAGGCATTTTCCAATCGTCCTCGGTCAAATTTGAATTGTCTTCCTCGTGGCATGGCTTTGCGTCGATAACTGACATCATCCGCTTATATTTTACGGAAAGCCACTAAAGGTTTCCACCAAAAACACCTCCCGATCACATCAAATTTCAATGTAATTTAACGCGCACTATACTTTGTTAACTTTAAAATGATGAATCACAAAACACACGAATCGCTAATGTATTGAATTAATTCTGAAATTCGTAAGTTTACCTGAACAGTCGCCATGATAAAATTCCATGCGACTCATACCCCATCAGGTTGGCCAATAATAATATTCTTCCTGAATTTCTCTACAAATTAGGTTAGTTTTTTAATTGCATTTATTGGAAACATTATAACAAATTTATTCAAATATACCAATTAGGTTTTTGAATGTATGTATTTGTAATTGTAATTAAAAAAAATTGTTAGCGAGTCAATAAGAATATTTTAGATTAATGCGTATCACGTGACAATAATTAGGTACCATTTTCACGTGACAATATAATGCTAGTGAGGTAGAAGTGAAAGCCAGTAATATTCATTTAACTGCAAACAATAAACCAATGATATCAATTAAAAAAAAAGTGGTCAGCCGATGATATCAGTTGCAAAAAATAGCCAACCAATGATGATAGTTTCTTTGGTTGCTATGGTTATTTTAAATAATGGAGTTTTTAAGAAGTCTTTCTCATACGGAGGGGATGATAATACTAATGGAAAGGGATACTTGATCACATGTAGAATTTCTCCCATACAGTTTCTTAAAGACAACGGGGAACTGCATCTTTATTCTGAACGTTAACTCTTTTATAACATTTTATTCAAAGTTCGTAGACCCTATTCCAATTTATATATGCTATATATATAAACTAACGTTATTTCTATTAACCAATGAAATATCTAATAATTAATATATCCAGATATTTGTAGTTTTGTATATATTGCATATACTTAGTGTAGTTGCACAATGACATATGTTTAACATTTTAAATTAGAAAGAGTTAATTAATTTATTTTTTTAATAGTTTAAATGAACAAATTTTCGTATTAATTACATTACAAATAAATTTTTTCATTTAACTTTAAGTACATTTAAATTAAAAAAAAACATTGTATAAGAGAGCGCCACGTGTGAATTATTGAAAACACGTCAGCATTCTCTCTTAAGATATATAAAAATAATATTATTTAAATACAACTGGTTCCAACTAATTGTCTTTCTTCTTTTTTTAAATCAATCAGAATATTATAACGATCACCATGTATTGAAAAGATACTGGATTTATTAAAAAACCATGGAAATTATTTTAACCTTACTTTACATTATTAAAGAGGAATAACAGGTAACTGAATTTTAATAATAATATATCTTTAAATATTAAACACAATGAGGTATATATATATGTATGTGTATGTGTGTATATGTGTGTATGCTCAATATGCAATATGTTATTTGGTTTAAGATATTATAATATTTAAAAATTATCAATCATAATAAAAAAACAAATGATAAGGTTATATTAATGACAAATAAAAGATAATATAAAATTGATTTGGTTGTTAAATAGATTAATTATTTTATGATTAATTAATAATATATTAAAAACGATTTCTTTGATTATCAAAAAAATATATAATTATACTTTTGAAGAAGTATTTAATGTAATATCAATAAAATTTGTTTATTCAATTTACAGTGTAATGTAAAACATGATGTCCAATGGTATTCAAGCTCCTGCAAAGGAATCTGAAGATGGTTCTACGTTGAGCAATATAAGCAACCTTTCCTCTACATCATCGTTAACATTAAATTCACCATTGATGAAGTTATCCTCATATTTTTTGGCTCTCAGACCTTGGTCTCTAAGTGCTTCATTAGTGCCAACGTTACTTGGATCTGCGCTTGCATACCGTTTAATAGGTCTAACAAATTTTAGTTGGATATCATTAATTTTAACATTATGTACAGTCATATCTGTACATGGAGCTGGTAATGTAGTAAATACTTATTTTGACTATATAAAGGGTGTGGATAGTCGAAAAAGTGACGACAGAATATTAGTAGATCATCTTCTGTCTAAAGATGAATTAGTTTCGTTGGGAGCGCTGTTATATGCAGTCGGATGTATAGGTTTTGTTTTGTTAACAACAATATCTCCTGCAAAAATGGAACACCTTGCTTTAGTATACTTTGGGGGCTTATCTTCGTCATTTCTTTATACAGGTGGTATAGGTTTAAAATATATTGCATTAGGCGATGTACTTATATTAGTAATATTTGGTCCTATATCAGTTTTATTCGCATTCATGGCTCAAACAGGCTATGTCGAATTAGGTACTATATATTATGCAATACCACTTGCATTAAATACTGAAGCTATTTTACATAGTAATAATACACGTGATTTAGAAAGTGACAAAAAAGCAGGAATTGTAACGTTAGCTATTTTAATAGGATACACAGCTTCACACGTTTTATACGCATTTTTATTATTTACTCCTTACATAACTCTAGTAGTACTTGCATTAAGATACTCCGTTTGGTTCCTATTGCCAATTATTACATTACCAACTGCATTCAAAATAGAGAAACAATTTCGAAGTCCTCATATGATTCAAAATGTGCCTAAACAAACAGCTCGGTTAAACATATTTCTTGGAATTTTATACGTTCTTGCTTGCTTGCTTGTAAATCCTCTCCCTTATGTATAATATATTATTGTATATAAATGACGTAAAGCAATATTTCTTACAGAAGTCGAAATCTTAAGTTAAAATAAACGAATATGTATATAAACCAACAACCGTTATATGATATTGTTATTAACGGTTCGTCGGTCGGCACTTTTTTTACTTTTTTCTTTTATGATTTCACAGAAGTCATCAGTCATATTGAGTAAAATTGAGAATAGCATATAACAGTAATTATTTTAGTAGATTATACATATGTAACTTAATATAATATCAAGAACGTTAATAGAAAAGAGTTATTTATAAAGGAAGTTATTCGAATAAATTGATTGTTATTAATTAGTTTTTATAATCCTATAATTAACTTAGAAAAATGATTATTTAATCATACATTACACTAATCCTAGATATAATTTATACAATGAATTTAATATAGAATACAAACTTAGCTAGATCTATAAAAAATACGTTAAATAATATGTAAATTCAATTAAATTATTTTCTTCTTTATAAATAATCTGATTAATTTTGCAAAAAGTACATAAGATAAATTATTAACTAATATTTATTACCCAAACACTTTGTAGGATAAAGATCATTTGTGTATATAGTATATTAAAATTGTATGATCATATTATTCTAAAAGTATAATATAGTTCTTTATATGTATAAATGATGTGCTTCTACTAATGAATTTCATTACAAAATGATTAGTATTAATGTGCTGTATATATAATTTAAATTGTATTCTCTAATTAATCTATTTATATTTGAATAACATGTAAATGTAAATTATCTCACTTATTACAATGAAATATCATTGACAGCAACCAAAAAAAAGGACGTATATATAACAAAATTTATAATATATATATATATATATATATAAAAATATATTGTAACGCTAAATTATAAAGTACTTATATCTTGTAACATCCCTTATGCAGTAACAATGAAAAGAATGACAATAAATATACATATTGCATTACTTGCGTCGTAATAACAATCTGATCTTTTAATACAAAAATAAGAATAATAAATTAATTTTATTTTCTAATGAGAAAGAGGTAATGTATATTATATCTCAATATTAACAAATAAAGAATTTTAACAAAAATTTGTTTTAATCTAGTACGATATCTTTCGTTTATCTTATTAAAATTCTATCATTAATATTAATCGAGTCTCTAGTACCTATAAATAAGTATTTATAGTAATTATTAAGTAAGTATTTCATAAGATTTAATTATTTTCAATGTTATCTACACCTTTTTTATTAACAACAAATTAAGTTCCATTAAAAAAAAATGTTAAAACGCCTTAAAATATTGGAAAAGGTATGCGCGTAACACGAATACTTATAAAAAAAAAAGAAAAATTTGATATAAAATGCAAAAAGTAATACACAATAATCATTAAGTAATCTAAAGAAAATATTTTTTACGCGTAAGTTGTACAGTTGAAATAATTATCTACAAATTATAGATTGATAAGAAATTTAAATGTTTCATTATTTTTCAACATGATATCAAATTTATTTCCAAATTTGTATATGCTTTAGAATCAATCAATCAATTAATTAATTAATCAATTAATTAATTAATCAATTAATTAATTAATCAATTAATTAATTAATCAATCAATCAATCAAATCACAGGCATAAGTTTTACAGTGTATATATTTATGTATTTTACAATACGATTATATTATTTTAAGAATGAATGTGTAAACTAATAATATATTTTAATAACATGATATAGCGCGCACGTACAGTTTTATTTCCTACTACTTTTTTGAGAAGAAATTCAATAATTAGAAATATTATGAATATCTATAACTAACATCTCTTTCTCTCTCTCCCTCTTTCTCTTTCTCTCTCTCTCTATATATATATGTATATATATATTATGTAAATACAGTGTGCGTAATGTGATAAATTTTCACTTATGTACTACACATGACTAGTTCGGAAAAACTACTAATGTAAGTTTTAATAATTCAGGCTAAATATGCAACTATTTTCTTACAGACAAAAGAAAGTGTTGTATCATTTAACATCTTCCTGAACAATACAAGTAAGTAATTCTATGAAATACTTAACACAGTTTTAATATGCATTATTTATATGTTAACTCGATAATATTTCTATTAAATAAATAATTTACACATTAGAAACATTGTGAAATATTGTGAAATATTTTTTTCTCTTTTTCTTCTTTCTTTCTTTCTATAATATGTTAGAAATATTTTGCTAGTCATGCAACGAGATACAGACAAGATGAAAAGTTTCAAACAAATAAGTTGTAAGAGGTATATATATATATATATACACAGGGTGCGGCAAATAAAATAAATTTTCTTACATTACAGAAAATATTCGAAATTGAAACCATTTGTGTCAATGGTACTATGACAATAGGACATATCAACGGACAATAAAACGTGTATGTGTCTTTTAGCGATACCGAGATTATAATTTTGCATTTACACAAATCGTCATAATTTCGAACATCTTCTATAATGTAAGAAAGTTTATTTGACTACCATATATATTTGACCTTAAATTACTTTTACTAATATCTTGATGTGAAATTGTCTTAACATCGGCTATCTCATTTTAAAAAATGAAGATGACCTAGAAATCTCCTCTACAAATAACAGAGATATTCAAAATGGACAGAATTATTGCCTCACCCTGTATACATAATTCTAATTTTTATATGATTTTATATAATGATGCAAACAGCAATATTATTAATTGTATCATTGCGCATAAATTATTTGATTATCAAAATCAAATATTATACATGTAATCGTGTTATGTTGAATTTTTGACAATAGATCACTATTTTAATTATAACCGAATTTTATACTACATATTTTCTAAATAAAGATATATCATGTTTTAAATAATTATTCCACAATCAATATGTAAATACTAACTTAGTTCATGCTTATATATATCCAGTTTTCTTTTAAATATTATATATCGCTCTAATTATACTACAATTAAGCCGGTAAATCTGGAATGTTGCAAAATATAGGATTCACAAAATTGCTATTTCTGATAGAATATTATGAAATACAGACTAGAAAATTCAATATACTTAAATTCTAGGAAAGTTTAAATGATAAAAACTGCTGTTATATTATTCATTATTTTTATCAGGCATCATTTTGCGAACTATTCATAAATTTGTTTAAAATTTATATACTTTTATTATAACTCGTAATATAAACTTTGGAAAGCACTTATAACATCGGAGAACTGTATCATTCAATGAAAAGAAGAAAAGTATATAATTTTAATACCATTGGAATTTTAATATTTTCATTTATCGAAATATTATCAAATATTAGAATACGATAGAGCGAGAAGCGATAATAGCACTTGGTGGGGATACTTTCCAATTTTGGAGCTTTGAGTTTAATCGTTATACACATTTGCATGTATTAAAGGTATTCTTTTAAAACGTAAAACATCCATAACTTCGTATAGATAACCACGAATACGTAACATTACTGTTCGTTTTTTAAAAATCTTAAAAAAGATCAGCTGCCAAAGAAATACATGCTTCTTACGACATCTTTTATATTATATTATTATTATATCATATTAATTATATCTAACAGAAATGCAATATTTTTACCGTTAATTAATAACTATACTTCATTTCAAGATTACACTATACAATGTATAGATATCTCAATTAGAAAATATATTAGAAATAACTAGACGTATGAAAAAAGAAAACATGGACGAACAGAGAGAATGTTTCTACCACGCACTATTAATAATATTTGCTACACAAAGAGACAAGATTATACTTCTACTTATGTACATATTGATACATATTTGATAGCTTTTCGTAGAAAAACAAAATTAAAAAAGAAAATAAATTTCTCTTACAAAATTTGGAATATTTAAACACGTTGTTTTAACGAAGCTTTCAGCTGCGATTTGAAAAAGTTTTCAATTATCTTCATTATACTATAAGATTCAATATATTAGACTATTGTTTATAATTTGTAAATTTAAACTACATCACATTGCTTTATTCGATTCCAAAGGTATTGGTTTCCTCCACCGCTAATAATAATTTTTCATATAAAATTTCCGGTGTAGGATATGGTGGAAGATCCAAACGATTAAAGCAAGTATGAGCTCTGGAAATAAGAAATATTGAATTAAATTTATCGTTGAAACATATATTTTTAACTGTAATAAAATCTGACCATTATTTTGTATATTATAATAGATTAATTTATATATATATCATGAAATAATAGAAAAAGGAAAAAAAAAATACCTGGGTAAACTGTTTGGTCTTCCCCACTTTTCAATACAAAATTTTCTTGGTCCAGTAGATCCACGTAAGGCTGCAAATCCTTCGTATGGAATGCTCGAAGTTCCAGTTACAAATTGTAATAATCGAAGTCGTTGTTCGTTCGAGAAACGGCTTATACTACTCCAAAACCATTCTACCACAGGATGTGCATCGTGATAACCGCTTCTATATTCCGTATGCATTCTCCAATCGTTAAGATCAATTTCAGCAGCACCTGCTATTACTAATTCTAATTCGCGTGCATCAAAGACCGATACCAATCGAGGATCTACCACTTCGTAGAAGCCCCGGACAAGTGATTCTATTTGTTCAGCGACGCCACGTTCTAATCGCCAACGTACAACTCTTTCAAGATATTCTTTTTTATTTTTTTCTGTAACAGCGATATTTCTTCCACCTGGCTTTAACTCACGTTCAGCTACACGACCCAAAAGTTCTTCAGTTACAGAGAAAGTTAATTCCAACGGTTCTATGCTTATATCCCTTTCTTTAATCCACATTAAACTTTGATGGAACTCTTGATCCAAACTTTCTAAATCGCTTAGGCTAGCTGGTATTCTCAAAAGTGCCTTGTAAAACGGCCTTGTAAAAAACGCATCCAATAAATATTGATGAACTAATGCCAAACCTAAAACTCTACCTGAAAATCTAAACCAATCGTGATAGTTATCAACAAATGCTGACATAGGAGATACTTGAACGGTGTATGTATCGTTCGCCGAATATTCGAATAATCCGTAATAAGGATTAAAAAGTTCACGTGATAGATGAAAGAAAAATTCACGAGATGGACCGCCATAATCCAAACCTTCTTCGTGATCGAAAATAACAACTAATTTGCCCTTTTGCAAATCTTTCTTAGTAGCAGCCATTATACGTGTAAAAGCATCTTCCAGCAAATGTTCTCTCCTAATATGCAACCTAAACAAACAAAAATTAATTATAATACATTATTAAAATATTATTTTCTAAAATAAACTTAAATAATTTACTTAAGTTTTCCTGGTCCTTGTCCATATCCTTTGCTTTCTAATTTTCTATAAAAGTTTCTAAGTTTAGCTTCAAAATCTCTTCTATATGGAGCTGGTGCTCTGGCCGAAGCTCTTGTTAGACCTGGTGATGCATGTGGACTACCAATTGGGGATCTTCCAACATTTCCAGGTACGTATGACATAATTTCTTGCTCGAACAAACTGAAAATAATATTCGTATTAATATAAAAAATTCTGAATAATAAATGCAAATTTGAAATATTGTTTCTCGGTACCTTAACAATAATGCTAAAGGTACATCATGTCCCAGTCGTTGTAAAGCTGTGGTACCTTCTACTCTAATGGTATTAACTTTTTCACGTAATGCTATATTTTGTCCTAATGCTGAATGCCTTTCCTTTAGAATATCCATTATATTTGGTTGTCTTAAAAAGGCCACGACTTTGTCATTGTAAGCTACAGGTATATCTGGCGTTGTCGTAATAGCAGATTGTTGTGGTCTGGGTGGTGGTGTAGGTGCCTCATCCAGTAACATTCTTGGATGTGCAGCTTCAGTTGGTAATCTTGGATCAATAAATGACGTAGCTTTCCTTGCATGACAAATGAAAAATCTCTGAAATTAAATGATTTCTTTATATTTATATATTATTAATATTATCTATATAATATTTGAGATATTTGAAAGATATAATTTAACTGTTCTTGCTGTAATGGTAAATCGTAAAGTAATCTTTAATTATTTGTTACAAAATTTAAAAAAAATAAGAAAAATAATATGTATACACTTAACGTACTTTGCCCGTTCTGTCGAGTTTCGATTCGTACCCTCTTGGGAGTTCTTTTGTTGGATCAGCAAAAAAGTTAATTAAAGTAACTAAATCTCTGTTATGTTCATATCTTGGAAATATAGCGGAATCTCTTCTAATTCTACTAATCATATGCTTTAAACTTGGATTACGGTTGTATAATTCCATAGCTTCGACATTAGTATGAAGGACATTGAAAAAATCAGGTCTTGTTAAAAATAGCACCGGTGGTATTGTTGTAATATCAAAATTCTCAGAATCTGTTCTCTCAGTAGATCTGTCATTTTGTCTTTCGATATTTTCGCTATGATTTCCATTTGTACTGGGATTACAAGGCTCACGATCAATGTTATCAGGCCGAGAAATAGTACGTCTAACACTCTGATAACGCCTATCAAGTTGTTGTCTTCGAAGATCACAACCCGTATTACGAGTAGCTAATGTAGGTCTTTGCCATGTTGTAGTATGATTAATATGATCTATATAGAATACTCTACCATGACTATCTATTCGTGCTTCCCATGCTTAAATAAGAATATGGAATAATTAAACAATTGCATGTAATTAGCATTAGAATGTTTACAATATACATTAAATATATTTGATTAATATCATATTCGAATTTTCTTACAAGGTGGTAACGGTTCTTCTGAAGATAATGATATATTTGACGTTTGACACATTGGTAATGGTCGTAAAGGTTTTGGACGGTGGGTTGGTGTTGGAGGACACTCTGATGAATTAGACGATCCTCCTGTTTCTGGTCTTGTCAATGATCTATGAGTTCTTGGTGAACTTAACAATGCTATACTTGTGGTTACTGCTGTTCTTGTCTAGAAAGAATTATTTTACAATATAAGAAGCAGTCTGTGAATTTGTGTAATGAGTTAAATTGTATAATATCACTTGCAAAAGAAACAATATTTAATAATGATTAGAAACATCATAATTGTGTAAACATACGCATTAATAATAGTGAAGAGAGACGATATAAATAAAAATATATTCAATTGTAATAACCAACAAACAAAACGTATAAAATATTTAGATTTTAAAATATGTAAAAAAGTGTGTGTAATAATAAAAAGTTTATAAAATTAAATTTTACCTTTAAATTAGATGCTTCGTCAACATCTACAATCTCAAATCCAAAACAGTCTGAAGGGTGCAAAGGCGCGGGGTATTTAGAAAGATGCCTTTTTGGTAATTCTGGTAGCAATGCATTCCTTTTGTGCAAGAATTTGTTCACTGTTCTTGGTGGAAGGGGTGGGGGATTTGGATAGAGCGTTTCATATAAAGACTCAGGGGGTGAAAGTCCGGCAGTGCTACGCCACAGCTGATAATATTCTACCCCTTCTTTAGTTATTATACCATTAGTTTCGGTTAATTTCTAAAATAGAACACACATGCTTCTAATTTATCTATGTAAATAGCAAATCCAAGTTTTGTTTTTGTAAAAGATAAAACATAGATTAGAGTTTGATATATTTCATAGGTGGAGTAAAAATATCAACATTAAATATCATAATTACAAAAAAGACAATAATAGTAACAAATTTATATAGCATGCCATTTATTTAAAATTTAATATTTAAAAATATCATAGTTGTATTTTCAACATAAGAATTTATTACTAAGTTTAATTCTTAGGGATGGTATTTTTTGGACAGGTTTAAATTAAATGAACAATCTCTTTATCCGTTGAACGTTTCGTCCCTATATTTGGGACTTCCTCAGCAACTCGATAGTTATG
>NW_014569926.1:89508-112654 GCF_001313835.1 Polistes canadensis
TACTTATGACTGTAATGAGAAATGATGTTAGATTGACTAGTGAACATAACTATCGAGTTGCTGAGGAAGTCCCAAATATAGGGACGAAACGTTCAACGGATAAAGAGATTGTTCATTTAATTTAAACCTGTCCAAAAAATAACATCCCTAAGAATTAAACTTAGTAATAATATTAAAAAATTTTGGATAAGAAAAAAATTTTGATTATATTAACATAAGAATTTATATTATTTTTTAAGCATACCATTGCAGATCTGTTACGAGTTGAAATAGCTTGTTGAGATTCTGTATCAGAATTACTTCCATCGCTACTATTTGAAGAACGAGGATCCATTTCTATACTTTGTGCTTCCTCTAATAAAGTTTCTTGCCTAGAAACGGATGGTTCTAAAAGTGCTATAGCATTTTCTTCTAATTCTGTTGGCTGAATCGCTGCAGCTTCATCTACATTTCTCAAAATGGACATTTTAAATAATTTCTTCCCCTTTATAATATTATTATGAGGCATATCAGTTAACATATTTTCAACCAGCATATCACTTTTGGATGTATTTGCAGATAATGAATCAATTTTATTTAAATTATTTACATCGTACTTATCTTTTCCTAATGAGTCTTTATGGTTAATATCATCTAATTGCAAATTATCCTTGGTAATCATAAAATTGCTGCAGTGCGGCAAATTTGTAAAACTATCTTGCAATTGTGGTGTCCCATTCATTCTACGTAAACATAAAACATTGGTATCATTAACATCATCAACCAATTCTTTATTATCAGTATCTTGTATGCTTAATGGCTTCATAGCAGTGATTAAGTTATAATGGGAATCAAGCGAGTCTGTTTGAGTAGGTAGTGGACTTGACAACCGTTTTGGCACAAATGAATTATCCTTAGTAAAACCACTGGCACTATCTAATAAAGAATCATTATCACTATCGTTAGGCAGTTTTAATAGCTTCATTAAATTCATAGCATTGCTAACATCTGCTGAGCCATTATCAAACGTCGAATGTATATCAGGTAATTCATGAGAAAATGGTGCCGATTTATCTGCATTCATATCATTACAATTATCTTTTGTTCCTTTGGAATTTAAACTAGTTGATATACTGTCATTGTTAGCTTCTGGTTGTTCGTTTCTGGAATTCCAATTAACAGATTTTTCTTGGATTAAATTTCTATCGTGAAACGTTGATTCAAGATCAATTTGTAATTTTTCATATTCATTGTCCGAACTTGCAAAGAAGATCTTCTTCCTAATTAAATTTTTGTGTGACAACAATGCAGGCATTGGACTTGAAGTTCGTGCAAGTTCCTCGTACATAGCATTCTCATTGATGCTAACATCTTTGGAAAGTTCACTTTTGTCATCATATTTTTCTTTAGATGCTAATACGTATGACACATTCGTTTGTAGAGTTTCTTTTTTATTTGGATTTTGCGTAGTATAAATAACATTATTTGTTATTTTATCTTGGAGAGATTCAATCTCCCCTTGTTGCGAAGAACCATTCTCAGGTAATATTTGATTATCAAATGATATGGAAGAGTTACCCGCTTCTTCTATTATTTCAGTTCTATCATTTGATGTAAAAGTCTCTTTGTTATTATCTACATTCGATGAAGTATTATTCGTATTTGCTTTTATAGACGTTGCCAACTCTTCTGCAGGTCTTTCTCTTTCCTCATCTTGGCTACTTAAAGCGTCAATACTTTTTATTTCCGATGGCATTCTTACAACATACTTTTGATTAATTTCATTAATTTATTTTCATTTCACGGGCCTCTGTAACATAAAACAAATATTAGAAACATTAGAAATTCATTAGACAGGGTATCGCAATTACAATTACTTGAAATTACAATCATGTATTAATTATATGTTTCATAGTTAGGCTTATAATTATATTTTATTATCATTTGTATAATTTTCAATTCCTTCGATTCATTATTATAACAATAAGAAAAATATTGACATCATATATGTGTCTGATCAAAAATATTATATTTATAAGAATATAAATCAGTTAAAAAGTAAAACTTCGTGATTTCTAACTTTAAAATTTATTCAATTGAATGAATGAACATTTATTTACAAGAATATATAATTATCACAAATTATTTAAAATATAAAAAGTAAATGTTCTAAAGGTTACATGGAAATACTTGGAGGAGTAATCTATGAAATATTCTTCGAAATAGTTTGAGATAATTTGAATTCATCTAGTCGATATATAAGAAATATTTTCTAATATTAAATAATAAATAATAGAACTTACACATGACACATCTTTCGTAAAAATTCGCAAAAAGACATTTCATTTATTCATTTTACACAATTGTAATTACTTTCATCGACTCGTCTTATTAATTATACACGGATACGTTACACCGATGAACATTGTAGTTTGACAGAAAGATATAGCAGACTAAGCTTAGTATTTTTTAATTTCTTTCTCTTTCTCTATTTCTCACACACAACACACACACATGCAAACATTATAAAATAGAACAGCTAGTAAATGTAACTATACACGTGTTCTGCCATATCATTTGTCCTTCTCGTTTCGTACGATTTTCTAATCCACGAAGAGACAAATATCGAATGGAAAAAGTTTTTTCGACCAATTCAAGCAGAATTTTATTTCGATCGACCAATCGAATTTCTATATTATCGATTATCCGATGCTATTGGTCGTTTCGAGAAACGCGCTTTTAGTTTGAACTCACTAAACATGTTAAGAATTGAAATTAATTTTAACAATAGATGGCGTGAATTTTCTTCATAAAAATTTTATACGTTGATTGGAAAGTCTTATGATTTTTTAAATTAAGATATAATAATGTTCAATAGTTAAGTTCAAAAAGTTTTATATTAAAATATAGTTCAGTTATTTTGTTATTGTCGTGTATAACAATGAGTGACATAACTTCAGAAACTTTAGATACTTCGATATCGTTTAATAAATTACCTGAAAAACATGCAAGTAAAAAAGAGCTTTATAGGAATATAAAAATGGTTATAAGAATAAGTATTAAGAAAATAACTTTCTATAATATCATTTGATTTGATGTTAACGTAACGGTAGGATATGGTATTTTTGTTTGTTTTAGAGCATGCAAGAAATACAACGGGTTGCAAACGATATTGATCAAAATATGAAAAAAATTCGAGTAAATGTAGATATCACAGCTACTCTATTAAATGCAATTAACAACTCGGAGTCTGAAGAAAATTAATATTTATTCTTCGATAAAAGAAAAAAAAAAAAAAAAATAATATAACTTTCATTAAATTTTCTATGAAATTTATAAATACATTCTCATTTTAATTTACTTTTTTAAAATAGAATCGTTTTTATTATTAAATAAATAGATAAATAATGTAGAAAACTTTTTGTAAAGATAGATCGATTAATTATAACACTGTTTTAGCGATAGAAATATTACTAAAACAAGATTCATTATTTTCTGCTTAAATAAAATACGTGTGTTAAATGATTTAAAATAATTTTTGTTTATATATACTACTATATACTTATATTGTGAATAATCTGTAATTATAAAATTAATCGTTTATAATATTAATTGAATAATTTTCGTGATCGACCTATCGATCAGTTAAGAATGGACATGAAATCCGCGAGATGTCGATTTTATTCATCACGTTGCGTATTTGTGTCATGTTGAAAATTCCGACCAATTTTTGGCACAGAAGTTAAATCTAATATGTTATTTGTTTTTATATAATATAATTGTATTTAAATGAAAATATATATTTAAATTAATTCCTAATTTAAATATAAATATAAAATATGGAAAATATTGAAAATATTAATAGATTAGATGAAGAAGTCATGGATTATGTGGAAAACATAATTGATAATAACAAGGTTTCACATAAAGAAACAAATTTAAGTAAACGACAATTAAAGAGAGCAAAAAAAACGGAAAAATGGTTGGAGAAAAAAATTGAAAAAAGGTGCTCATTCTCTATCTTCTAAATAAATTAATAATTTTAATAATTTTGGAGAGAAAAAATATTTACAACTAAGTTGTACTGTATAATATTTATTTTTCTGTTGACAATTAATCCAAATCTTTTTTGTTAATTTATATTTTTGTAGACGACTAGAACGAGCTAAAGCTAGAGAAAAACGTGCTTTTGCTCGTGCAAATAATATAGATCTTGGACCATCTAGAAAAGCTTTAAAAAGAAGTACTATGGCAGAAAGTAGTTGTAAGCTTACCGTTACAATTGATTTATCGTTTGATGATTTAATGATAGATAAAGATATTGCAAAATTGATTAAACAGATATTAAGATGTTACACATTAAACAGAAGAGCTATTGCACCTTTACAATTTTCCTTAACAAGTTTTAATGGCAAATCTAAAAAGGAAATGGAGAAGCATAACGGATATGAACATTGGGATGTACGTATATCGCTACTTGTTCTACTCCCTACGTTTATTTCAAATACACTTAAATATTTATAGATTGCAGGTAAAATTTGAATGCGATTCATATACGAGTATTTATCCAAAGGATAAAATTGTATATCTTACTAGTGAATCAGAAAATGTGATAGATAGACTCGATCACAGTTGTATATATGTTATAGGTGGCTTGGTCGATCACAATTGTCATAAGGTTATTTATAATTTAATATTTTTCAATATCTCTTTTATATTTTTAATTAATTTCATTATTATTATTTTATTTAGGGTCTATGTCATGAGTTGGCAATAGAGAGTGGGATTAAACATGGTCGCTTACCATTAGATAAATTTCTCCTAATGAAAGCTAGAAAAGTTTTAACAGTTGATCATGGTGTGTAAAGGAAATGACATTAATTTAAATATATATATATATACACATAATCATAATCAATGTACAATTAATTTTTTAGTATTTGAAATACTACTTAGAGTAACGGAAGATAAAACATGGCAAGAAGCATTCCTTCAAGTATTGCCAGAACGTAAACAAGCCCAACCAATTGTATCTCCTACAAAGAAAACTGAAGAATATAATCAAACGGATAATATTAAAATAGAACAAAATTGTGATAAAGATATGTGTAATATAGAAAATGTATTCAAACAAGAATAAAAAGTTATAAAAATTTGTAATATTGTAGTTTGTTTATAATAATGAAAATTGCATAAATAGTTATATACGATAGGTCAATGTATGATATAACTATTATCCATTAACAAACCACATCATAGATATGCTGTAAATCATTGAATGATTTTACTTATAATTCAATCATCGACAAACTATGTAAAATTATATTTTCATCTTTATTATTATTTTGATTTATTTGTGAATGATAATGAGAAAATAAGAAAGATATAAAAAAAGAAATATTAATTTAAAGAGAGTGAGAATTATTGATTGTTCATCTATCAAATGATTAATTAAAGTAACTCATTTAATTATACCACATGATTAAACACCTCTGTTAGAAAAACTATATGTGATACGAAAAAAACACAAATTTTTATTAAAAAGAAATAAAACAGAAGATACGATGCATTTTATATACTTATAAAATTTAAATAGAAATTATATAAGAGATTTTGCGAATTAAGATTTGAATTTGTAATTATGGAATTTTTATAGATAATCAGTGTAAAAATTTTATTATTTAATACCAATTATCTACAATTTTATGGTATATTATTTCATTGAAAGAAAGAATAAATACATAATTTATCATGTCCATATTGTGTGTACTACTGATGTGTCAATAATTGCGGCTATTAATAATTAATATTAAAAACAACGCAATATGTTTACACATTTTTTTTGGTGGAAATATAATTATCATGATCTGTTATCTTATCACAGAAACCATTTTAAATAGGCCATAAACATTTTTCGTATAAAAATAGATTCTGTCAGATCATTTATCCTTTTTATTCAATCTTTTGCAGTTTTATGTATTATTATTCCAAATATTACAATAGAATTTTGTAATTAATCTATTTGATTTCCTATACTAGGGAATAAAATGTATACGTTAAGATAATAACATGATTTATCAAACGATACATTTATAGTAAGCTAATTAAAAACATATTGTTTAAGTTCATTTTTATAATATACAATTTGTATAATAAAAAAGGATTAGAATAATTTGTTTTTTAAGAAAAACGCATTAAAAAACGCTTAGATCAATGAGAAATACAATACCAATGGTATCTCTCAACAATTAGTTATTTACCGATGAGTAGCAAGTATAAAATTGTATCATTAAATCCTTTACCGTCTGCTTTACCGCAAAAAAGAAAAGAATAATAATAATAAAAAATCATTACAAAGAAAAATAATTCTAATGTGAATTTCAATAATAATTTTACTTGATTACAAATATAACCCATTATTATATTCAGTCTTGGATTTTATCTCAACAAATTGTCATTCATTTTTTCATATGTTGCTTGAATTCTAAAAACTAGAAGATTTAATTCCATCTAGCTTACGATAAGTATTGTATTATTATTTACACAATACACCATGATTGGAAATATTTGGTATTGTATTTACATGAGATTTCCTGTCGTATATAAAAAATATTAATAACAAAATCGTAATGAGGTACACGTAGAATTAATCTCAGATTATAATAGAGCAGTTAACAAACGGTTCAATAATAATTTTCAAGTCTACAAAATAATAAAGAAATTTGTTGTTGCATGAATTGAACTAAAAAATGTAAAATAATATAGTGTGTTTATTTCATCGGTTGTTTGCAATTGATTGAATGTTAATTATATGCCTCTAGTATTTTTGTTTTTTTCTCTGTTTCCATCTTACGATACAATATATGTTGTAATTTGATGTATGTTCTCGAATATATTTTGAAAATAGCTCTTTTTCATTTACTTATTGTTAATTAACGAAAACGAAAACGCATTCTGAAAACTTGTTAACTGATTTTAATCTACTTATTTATCTCTTGGATAAATATTCAGCGATATTACTTTTTCCTAAATAAGAGAAAATAATGTATGTAATTTACAACATGATACGTGCTTCATGGAGCTCACCCGTGATAAATATATTAATTATTTATAAATACATGAATCAGTTTGTTTACTATTCTCATATAAAGAAATTTTCCTTTCTTTAATTCTTATTAATACACATAAGAGATTATATGCTGCGAAGATTTGTTTACTCTAAGAAATATGGAGTTAATAAATATTTTTCAATGGACAAATTAGTTCTAATCACTTTTCTGCACGGAACAAAACGAGTTAGAATTGATCTTCCAAATTGTAAAACATATTGATTAATCTTATATTAAATTAAAATAACTTTAAGCGTGTGATATATATTCTATCTGTTTTTAATTCTTTATATTATTATATGATATTATCTTTAAATATTTGTCTGTACCATCAAAAAAATGTATCTGAGTATGTATCAATTCAACGTTTCATTGTTAAGTCTAGATCACAGAAGGGTCTCCATCTACACCTTATTGTATAGTTTCTAACTGTTACTTTGTTGTATGTATCTGTACACATAGCATAAAAATAATGATTTTCTTTTTAGTAATTTGTTTTAGTTATATTTTACTAGAATTTTTCTATTAATTTTTTTTCTTTTCATGTGTAATGATTTTTTACAAAATATATATGCAAATAGCGAGAGTGTTAATGTTTAACAAAAATACTTTTTCCGATTTCTATAAAAAAAAAAGAAGCAAGCCAATACTCGTACAAGTTATAATTATATTCTTCCATCTTATTTTGCATGTATGTCACAGTTTCAAAAGAAATATACCCACGTTTCAGATATCTTCATACATTTTTAAAATCTGCAAATTCCTCGTTATCAATAATTACGAATTCATAATCACTTTCATCACTTTGATCAAATTTTTTTTTGAGCATTTCTTGTCTAATATCTATTTCTTCCTCCGAGGATGAACTTTTCTCAAAATGTTTGCTTTGGAACTTAATGTCACCTATATCTGTCTCTTCGCCACTAAGTTCCAATTCTGAGGCAACTTCATCACTGCTATTCTCGTCGTGGGATGGCATTAGAAAATCTATGAGTTCATCATCATTAAAAAATTCTGTAATGAAAAGGACAAAATATACATTTTTGTTATTAAATCTTTGGGTTAAATCAATATAAGAAAAATAAAGTAATGAGCTTTAATTGTTACTATCACTTGCTGATATATAAAAGTAAGAAGTCATACCGTTTTGATTATCTGATTGTTTGCTCAATGGTGTTGGAGAATGGTCACCTGATTCTCCTGCCATCTTTAATACTTGAAGACTATCTTCAGTTACTGCAGGTAAGAATTCTTCTACTTCGCTATCCCATTCTATAACAATTTGATAAAGTACTTGTATTATTAAGAGACAGAACTACTTAATATTAAATATGTAATATTATATTTTTATTATCTTTACCTCTATGTGATATTAATGTTCCAGGTAACTTCAGTAATAATGCAGGTACTGTTAGAATGCTTAGACCTAATATATAGGCGAGAAATACTCCGTTCACAATGCACCCAATTATCCATAGGGTCAGAGATAGGAAACAAGTAGCGGCACAAAACTATAATTTTATTACACAACTTACAAGTATAAGCTTTTATCTTCATTTATCTTCAAATACGTCAAATAAATTGCTTAATGCTTTTTATATACACAGTAAACATATTTTATAAGTATAAATATTATTACTCGAGTGAAAGAACATGAATTATAGTAATAAATATTAAAAGATAACATACCACCCCTGGCTGATCTGCCCGCAGTTGTTGTATGCTCTGGAATAAGTATTTTATTTGTCTTCCTATGTTTTCAATCTGTTCAGCTTTGGGTTGTGATCTATAAACATATTGCGAAGCTTGTTTATGTTGATTCTGAAAATGGACAATTTATTATGCATATGTGATTTGTTTGATCATCTAATATGCATAATGTTCAAATATAGAAGAGCATGGAAAATTTTAATATTGATTAAAAATTGTAAATCTTTTAATAATCTAATATATAAAATAATCATCGAATCTAGAAATATTTCATTTCACGCTTCTGTAAACTTTTCAATATTATATTAATAGGAACGCTTAAAGACTCATATAAAAAATTTTATCAGAGAAAAATAACATTGAAACAAATTATGTTCTCCATTCAAATATTCTATTTAAATATTAATCTACATCTAAAATAACTTCTTCTAACTTTCCGTAACTTGAAATGTAAAAACTTTTTTAATTTAAATGCTTCTCGAAAACTGTGTTGTTAAGAATCCCAAAGCTTTGAACCATACACATTAATAAAGTCCATATAAAATTTTTAGTTTCAGCATCCATAACTTAAAATTCATCACAAAGAATAAAAAAAGAAATAAAAATAAAATTAAAAAGAATGAATAAATTCCCACATGCGCAACCCATATATATATATTTTTGAAGCTTAATAACATACACTAATTTTCCCTTCTTCTCTTCTTGTATCAGCACTTCCAGATTTTTAAAACCCAGAACCATAAAAAGTGCAATGATGCTGGCCGCTGCTAAAATTTGGATGTCTAGGAAAATTATCCCCCTGAAAAATTAGTAGTAAACACTTGCCTTTCATTTAAACTTTATTTTAATTATCCACAATGGATTAGTCATAAAAATATATAAATATATGCATAGCAAAATTAATGTAAATTGTTAAAATTATGAGGAAAAAGTAGGATGGATTTTAATTATTGATAGATTTAAAAATATATAAGTAAATGTGATTATGCACCCTAAACATCACGATATTAGAATGCTGTACCTTAAGTATGTTATTTGTGCAGAAACCTATCGCATGCATTTTTTTAAATTCGAATGCAGCTTATTGAACAAAAAAATAAATACAAATAAATGTAGAAGAATGAAAAACAATGGAGTCGAAACGATGGAGGAGCGTATACGTTCGGGGTTATACATATGCTACGTTATATTTTTTAATGTTTATTGTCAAGTGCATAGATGTGATAATCAAACATTGCTTCTGAAGAAATACGCGTGTAAGTATGTACACACATATGTACGTCAGCAAGTAATGTAACAAGCGATCGCAATTCAAAACGATCGATGTCATGCACGCGTGCGTATGCGTATGTGTATGAGTTAGTGAGTCAGGAGCAAGTAAAGAAGTAGTGTGTGTGTTGCAGTGTGAGTGAGAGTGAAAGAAGAGAATGCATAGAAAGGGAAAGAGAAAGAAAGAGAGGCGCGTGCGTGCAAACACACCTAATGGATATACAATAATCTAAAAAAAAAATGTATTCACAGGAGTAAAGTATTGGTCACTCACCAAAAGATTATACTATAAACACCCACTGTATATAAACTGTTATAAGGGTTTTCCCATAAAATGATATTCTCCAAAATTTTGAAGAATTTATTCATAGTCTCAATATCGTTAACATTATTACGAAACTCTTGGTCATTTTTTGTCTCGAGAAGGACGGCCAAATTCCTTGAAGAATCGGCCTCGAGGCTCATCTTTGTTGCATCGCAGGACAACGGCGATGACGATGTTGCTGTTGCAATTACTGCTGGTGTTGTTGGTGTATCTGCTTTTGGCGGTGGTGTTGGTATTGGTGTTATTGCTGGTGTTGATGGTGTTGGTGGTGGTGGTGCAGTTTCTGTTTCTGCTATTGTAGCTTCTGTTGTTGCTGCTTCTTCTGCTGATGATGATAAAAGCGAACTTTTCAACCCGCGTAAATAATCCGCAATTTTTCCTAGCTGTTCCATGACAATTCTAGGATAATATTTGTTATCTCTTTTATCGACCTAATTCTTCTTTTCTTTCGGCATGTTATACCCTCGAACGGTCGTAGAAAAGTATTTTTAGCGCGTGACAACGAGGAGAGACTTTTCAACAACGAATGAGACTACGATGGCCCGAAGAGGTTCCTTCTCTTCCGTTCCCGAACTACGAATACTGGACGCTTGAGAGGGATGCTAGAGAGGGGGAGAGAATGCTAGTAGAGGGGATGTTTCTCTATATACGTATTTTAACACATTTATTCCTAACTATGAATTTATGTGCATGTATATATAGTGCATGTTTGTATTGATGTATACCTGCGCATGCACGCAATGCACGAGTTTACAAAACATACAAGCTCAATTGGTAGCTGTTTTGCTCTACTAGTTGTCCAACAGAGAGAAAGAGAGATATAGAACTATTAGAAAATACTCTTTATTTACCTATTAACGCAATTCAATCTTAACATTTTCTCTAACATCGTTTATTTTTTTTTTCCAAGCTACTACGTCATTCGTGCATGCGCTTGTATGCCACATCTCTCCCAAATACATATATACCCACACCCATATGCATCACATGCATAAATAGATATATACATGTATACAATTTTACTCTTCGCTTACCATACATTTAACACATAATAATTGCAATGCAAGATCACAAATCGTCATAGTAGTCATATTACTGCACGCTTTTTTACATTAGTTTGCTTTTTTCCGAACATTTTCAAACCAGTATTGTTGTTCATTCCAGTAAATTAATTGAAAAGAAAAGGAATACATTTTATCAACAAATTTTCATTGGACGATGTGCAAGCTTATTTATTCTCTTTGTAATATCTAATTCTAGCAGAGTAACGAAGCAGGGAACATCGTTGAATCTTCGAAAATCTTGAAGACAAAATATTTACTCTCTTCGGATGCGTTATATTTCTTTCTTTCTTCGTTCAATTCGATAACTATTTTTCTTTGTTCTCAGGCCACAGCTCATATGCATAGATGTATGTTAAGCTTCTATAACTGACAAACAAATGTTCTAAAATCTTACGTCTCTATATTAAATTTAATGATAATTTAAAAAAAGAAACATTCATTTATTTTATTTAATAATTTATTTCTTACCGAGTTTCCCATCGAATCTTATCGTTACGATCATTGTTATATCAGGTGACAATTCGTAGAATTTTAAATAAAAATACATAACAATGAGATATCAACGGAAAGAAACTAGCCAATGAGAAGTTCCCCAAGTGGAAGCCATCATGTGACGTATTCTTAAGGTCAGACATTTTCTTCTTAGTGACGGATCACTTTTGATTGTTTCCAACTGCATTGCATTGCATTCTATGTCAGTATGATACGCAACACAAATTACCTTATAAGTCCATTATTTTACAGTTTTTTTTTCATCATTATACATAGACGTTTACCTAATTTATTTCTTTCTGGAAACATATTAACGAATTTTTTAACGCAATTACAATGCACACGTTTAAATGTTTATATATAAATACTGAATATATGTATATAATATTTTAATTTTATTATATAAGGATAATACAACTACAATATACAATATACAATATTCAATATAATATATACAAGTTAAGATAATAAAAGTTAATTACTTTTCTTTCTTAAGATATTTTTCAAAATTTTTCCAAACCACTTTAAATTATCGTTATCTTTCTAATTTTATCAAGCTTTCTAATTTTTATTTGTTATTAGAACTATCGTTGTTTAATCATAAAATTACAAATAAATGATTTTGTATTTTATCATGTGATTAGGACTTTGTACGGTTTACACTAAATTGTATCATTATTAAAACAATGCATACTGTATCTTCTAATGCTGTTTGTTATTCAAAGTACAATAAACACGTTTCACCGAATTATTGCGCTTTTGATTTTATAAAATATAATTAGATATATATTGTATATAAAAAAAAATCTTTCTCTAGAAAATATAAATTCTATAAAATAATATAAATATGTTCATATTAAGACAAGTAAATATGTT
The DNA here is from genome assembly GCF_001313835.1 of Polistes canadensis. Lineage (NCBI taxonomy): Eukaryota > Metazoa > Arthropoda > Insecta > Hymenoptera > Vespidae > Polistes > Polistes canadensis. Next base: position 102,333 of record NW_014569926.1, read on the forward strand.
ATTCGTATAGTTCGCCTAAGTCTTTAAGCTAAAACTATATTTGCGAAGTATTAATTAGATCTAATGCGAATGCAAATTTTTGGCTTCAGTGTCATATGTTCTCAAGGTATTATTATTATTATTATTTTCATACATTCTACTTTATCGACAGAACGAATGAAAAGTAGATTGCATGGATAAATAAGAATAATTTTTGCATCATATAATCTGAAGTATTTAAATGCATCTTTAAACATTAGTGTATGCTTGCTTCGAATTTTGTATTAAATCTTTTTTATAGTATATGTGATTATATATATATATATATATATATATACATATTGTTAGGGTTTAAACAGGTTAGGGTTATAAGACAATCTTCTTGATAGTGCATTAACTCTATGGTTAAATTCATAACACAACATAACGTAACAATATATCTATTTGTTATTCCTTTCGTATGTTATTCGCATCGTATTTCTCATCTTTCCCAAAAGATTTGTAATTATCTATTTTTAAAATAACAATATCTGAAAGTATCAATAATATTAAAGATCATTCCAAAATTTCAACATGACCAAAAATTATTCTAAAGAAACGTCTATTCCATCTAAATTAAAGGTAAACATTATTTTTTTTTTATCTTCTTCTAATTAACTTTTATCTTTGTTTATATATAGACATGAATCATTTTTTCTAGGGCTCCAAAGATCATAATGATTTTTTAAATAGGATTACTAAATCATTATATTATATCGAATTTCCTGTGACAGATTGCCTCAGTTTGCCTGTTACTGGTTAGTAACGAATCTTTTTTGATTAACTGTTATGATTTTCATTTTATTTGTCATAACCACTTTTTATTTTTGTTGTTGTAAAAAGAATGATTTGTAATATTTAACGGATAATAATTAACGTATTTTTAATGAAGACAAATTAATGTTTTTAGAAATGGCGGCAGAACTTTTTAATGGGGTGAATCATACGTTAGATCGATTAGATGTGGAAAAAGCGAGTAAAATTTCTAGAAATGCCTGTGTTTCCCCATGTTCTTTGATCTTAGCATTATTGTACATAGAAAAATTAAAAGATTGTAATCCGGAGTATCTCCATCAAGTGGCGCCTTCCAAACTGTTTCTTGTTTCTTTAGTAATATTTCATTTTCTTACATGCAAAATAGATGTTACGCATTAATTTTCTTTATTAAATAAAGATTATTTTATTTTTCTATAGATGGTAGCTACTAAATTCTTGAATGACGACGGAGAAGAAGATCAAGTTTTTAATCAAGAATGGGCTCTATCAAGCAATCTAAGCATATCACAGATGAATCAATTGGAAAAAGAGTTCTTAAATGCTATTGTAAATAGAAATACTATTGTTTCCCAAAGCATATACTTAGAATAGAATATAATTTTAATGCTTTTTTATTTATTTTCTATAGGATTGGTGTGTATATGTTCAAAATCAAGATTTTTGGAAGAAACTACAAGAACTGGAAAAAACAATTGCCTATAAAGAAGCTCAAAAACGTGGCTGGTTTTCTTATACAGAATTAAGCTGTCTCATGGATTCCATTAAACTGCTATCTCTTGTTCATGAATTTATAAATATATCATCTGTTTGTTTAGTAGCATATGCTATTGGAGTTGTAACTATTTTGGGATCTGCTATAGTTACCAGTCATTTGCCAGGTACACAACTTGGTTCAACGATATCAAAAAATACTGAAAATATAACAAACGTAAGCGTCAATACGGTCGAAGAAAAAGAAAGGCTAAACCAAGATATTGAGATATCTGATGTATTTACAACGATGGATTTTATACATGCTACAAAATCTGATAAATCATGCAAAAGTAATGCAGGAGTAAACACATCTTGGAAATGGTTACGTTCTATTGTTAATTGGTTTCAAGAAGATACACATCTAAATTCGCAAGCATTAGTACCAATGAATAATGTACACTTTAATGATGATATTTCATTTTCTATTATAAGTAAATTCATTATTAATAGTAATTCCTCTACAATATTAATTGTACAATGAGAAGAAAGATCTGCATTAGGATTTTTTGTTTGTTTTGACAAAGATCTTAGTATTTTCTGTGAACATTTACGCAAAAAAAAATTATTTGTACATTGGAATTAATGATAGAATGGTTTTTTTTTTTTTTCTTTTTTTTTGTTACTTAAACCATAGATAAACTTTATATAATTTAATTAGAGATTTTATGAAAGTTGCATAAAGATATACAGATATATATATTTTTTGTATCAATTTACAGACAATGTATAAATCAGATTATAATAATAATAAGTCTCCATAATAAATATATTCTGTAATAATAATCTGGAAATTATAATTTCAACAATATTCATTTATCTCATACCTTTCAGAAAAGAACCTTAAGTGACTTCAATAAGTAATAAACTAATTACTAAATAATTAATAAATAGAAAATATATATATAAATTATATATATAAATATATATATTTTTCTTATCTAAATATATATATATGTATTTATACATATACATATTTATCATGCGTACATATCTATATATATATATAATTCATACTAAATATTAGAAAGGATATATTGAAATACGAAATGGGACGATTTCGTGACATTTATAAATATCGCTTAAACATGTATCTCTATTAAGATTCATAAAATGATTTTCCATTGAATAAAACTGTGCCAATAGTTTTATAAATATTTTTCCATGTGATTTAAAATGCAGTAGCGCAATAAAATTGTTTACCTACTACAGAAAAAGTTTACAGCTGGTATTGTTACCATTCCGAGTAGACATCCTATAGTAATTCCAACCACTCTACCCTAAATCATTATAAAAGTTAAATATACTAATGATGCCAAATACAATATAATTACTAACATAAGTTTAATTCAAAACTTACTAAATTTACAGCCATCCTTGTCCTTCGCAGCTTTGATTGTGTGTTGGTTAAATGTGGTCTTTTAATTCCTACCTTTTCTACTAAAGTTTCTACCCAATTTGTAGATCCGATTCCTATGATATCGGATACCGTATTTCCTAAAGCTGCAGCTGCCATAGTTGAGATAGGAAATTTGTTGCTCAAAACCATTTCGATGTAGTCACCCTAAAAGTTCTAAGTTACATATCGGACACATAAATTGTATTAATCCTCAATACATACAGCAACTATCATGATGGCATTGTCGAGAAAACCGAAGGCAATGAATGGAATACTATTTATAAATGCAACTGTAACATTTTTTTACATCATTATTATTGATTTAAATCTAAAATATATATATGTGCGTATATGTGTGTGTATATATAGATAGATTTACATTATTACATTGCATACCTTTTAAAAGGACTTTATTACTTAGTCTTGCATCACTTTCAGCTGTAATTTGAAAAAGAATATCAATTTTATAATGTAGAATTTTTACTATGAAGAACTTTGCATGGTATCTCATATAAAGAAAAATATGTTACGCGTTGTGTTTATTAAGAGTAGTAAAATGAGTAATAGACTGTATAATTTATAATATTAATAATAACAATAGTAATAATAATAAGGGATAAAGTATTACCAATTACAATGAATTTTGTAATTGTTAAGAAATTTAAAAATAAAGATTACGATTGATTTACTTAATATCAATCAAGTACACATAATTTTAAAAAAGTGATCATTTTATTATAAGAATTAACGTACATTACTCCATTTGTGATGAAATTCTATGTGTAGTAAAATACAATGAAATTACATGACCATTTTCAAATAGCATACTTTGCATTATAGAAGTATTACTAATGTAAAAATCAAATATGTTATATCTAATAGATTATACACATAAAACATAACATCTTAATGTGAGAGAAAGTTATTTAATAATTAAAAAACAAAAGCCTATAATTATTAGTTTCCTATATGCATACATTTGAATAAATACGTATTAAAAATACAAATAATTCATTAATTAAGCATAATAGATACATTAAAATCTGTAAAATTAACATAAAAATACTTATAAATATAATGTTATAATATTTTTCTATCCATTAGAAAAGAGGAATGTTTTGTAACATGCGCAAGACCACGTTGTGAGTATTATTTGTGTATGTAAAAGATTATTTGTTAAAGTCAAAGTATCTTTGATAGTAAAATGAAACGATATAAGAAAGATAAATCATTGTAAATAAAAAGTTTAGTAGAAAAGTTTACAGAGATATATGTAAATAAATATAAACTTACATAGATATATTAGTAAAATATGTATTAAATGTTTGTAACTCTATTTTTGAATAAAATTCATAGATAAAATATTGACTAGAATTGATCACAGAGATGTGTTTGTACATAGAATTAATTATAAAAATAAAAATTAAGAATACGTTTGTAAATAGTTTTCAAATGAATTTTTTAATATTATTACCAGACTTTTGAAGAAGCCAATCCTCGGGGAGAGGACAATAAGTACCAGTAGGATCAACCTCACCAAGATTAGGCAATTTAGTAGGCCTTCCTAGTTTACTTCTCCAACGAATACCTGCTAATTGAGCTGAAAAATGAAGATACAGTAATATGATTAGATTTTTATTCTTTTATATATAAATAAATATATATATATATATTTAATTTAATAATTTACCTTCATACGAAGCTTTCTCGTCCAGTGATTGATATTTGCTCAGAGCAGTCATGAGAGTGATTCGTTCCTCTGGAGATAATTTTCCTGCTAATATGTTAGCTTGATCTTTAGTTAAAACATTTGGTGGAGTGTTGTTGTTCGAAAATACATCTCTTCTCAAAGTATAATATGCCAAGGGACTTTTATGAAATCTTCTGAATTTCACTCCTGAAATGTATGATGTCAAGAAAATGTTCTATGAATTAGTCACATGCTATTTATAAGAATTACAAATTTATAGTATTTAAATTTGTTTCTTTTTTTTTTAAATTACCAAAACTGTTCATCCCTCGGTGAAATAAATATATTTCTCTTCCTAATAAATTAATTGACACACTCATCTTCTATAAATAGTATAACGGAAACACGAAAAAATAAACGTACAACGATATTGCGATTATCTTTCAAGATATTAACGACTTATCGTAATTAGAAATGCTGTCATCGAACAAGACTTCGTTCCTATATCATGAGATTTATTGACACAAAAAAAAATGATTAGCTTTTTTTATTATATTTAAATTAAATTGTTATTAATCAAATGTATCGACAAGTACAAATGTTAATAATTATTAATCAAATTGATTACCTTTTCTTTCACTTTATTTTATTGAAATAATCGATAGTAAAATAAATAGTTTTATCTTGTCAACCGGTGTGATACTGTTAATGATGTTCGCTACCTTTCACCTGAAGCATGTACGACTTTAGCGATAATTGTAGAAAAAAGATGAGTTACGAGATTAAATCACGACATTTGTCGATAATGTTGTGTGTGACACGAAATGAAAACAAAATCTATATTAGATTTATAATTGTTGTTTTTTTCTAAATGTATATAGAATTTAATTACACATTCACTTTGTGTAAACTACTTGCTATTAAAAAGTTACTAGGAAATAAGAAAGTTTCAAATATATTGAATTTCTAGTAACTTGGCTAAGCCGAAATTGGTAATAGTAGTGCTCTACCTTTATCTTACCGACTGAGATCTGATGGTAACTTACCATCAGAATTACCGACAGTAAAAAAACTTCCCGCAGAATAAAATTTATAAGTGCTATTAATTGCTCATTTATCCTTTATAATTGCACGCTTATTAATTTATTATTTCATTAGTTATTTATATTTAAAAACCTTCTTGGTCGGTAAGTCGTATTACCGACCGAGATCTGATGGTAACTTACCATCAAATTACCGACAGTAAAATAATTTCAAACAATAAAGCGAACAATTATAGAGAATAAATAAGCAATTAATGAGCAATTAATAGCACCTATAAATTTTATTCTGCGGGAAGTTTTTTTACTGTCGGTAGTTCTGATGGTAAGTTACCATCAGATCTCAGTCGGTAAGATAAAGGTAGAGCACTACTATTACCAATTTCGGCTTAGCCAAGTTACTAGAAATTCAATATATTTGAAACTTTCTTATTTCCTAGTAACTTTTTAATAGCAAGTAGTTTACACAAAGTGAATGTGTAATTAAATTCTATATACATTCTATATACATTTAGGAAAAAACAACAATTAAAAATCTAATATAGAGATATTTTGTTTCAATTATTAATTGTGAAGGAGTTTACTCGATAAGAACGATTGTCTTGGAACAGGTACAGGAAAAAGATTTAAAATTAAATTGATTTTCATAATTTAAAATAAATCGAAATCGGATTCCTAAATAATTTCTAATTAAATTAAAATAATTACACATACACACACACGCACATAATTATCTTTGTAAATACAAAATATGAGAGCATGATCTAAAAAACGAACAGCGTAGCAAACGTTATATTTTTATTAATTTGGGTAAAAAGAAATAAAAAAGAAATATTATTACAATTAAAACATCGATTATATATTTTTAATGCATTGAACTTTAAAAATAAAAAAAGATTGCATTGAAGCATTATATCGACATTTTGATTGTAATAATTAAAATTCGAAGTCGTTATTCTTTAGAAAAATAGAAAATTATGTTAACAATTTGCGAATAATTCTTTCATGTATGTTTCCAAGAATTCAAATAGAGCTTTTCATATCTAGATGTATGTTTCGATTATCATTATGTAAATTGACTCAATACTGTGGTGTGTATTTACTTACTTTGCACAGGACACATGGGTTTATGTTGCGTTTGATCTTTCAAAACATGTGTGCGTGCGTGTATTACTGTATAAATAGAAATTTGGTAATATTGGTGGTGGTAATATTAAAGAAAAAATTAGTATGAAAAAAAGGATCTATCGAATGCTATAATTAATTTGCAATGAATTGAACTATTTTAACTCCACTTATTCGATCATACAGTGATTTTTTAAACAGATGCTTGATTTTGATCATTATACATATATTAATTATAATGTTAAATTTGAGTTATATTAGGTGTAGAAATGAATTTGATGACTCTCTCTTTCTTTAAGTATTATTAATTATTTAATATATTCCCATATTTTTAAATATTCATCAAAAAGATAGATAAATATATAGTAATGAATTTTGAATAAAAATCTTGTAAATCATTTCGAACGAAATACTTATTTAAATGTTATATAATATTTAATCATTTATATATTTCTATTAAATTATAATAAATCACTGTATTAACACAGCTCGTATTTAGTGTAATTCTTTTGTTATTTCCATTGTATCCAAAAATATTCACACACACACACACACACACACACACACACACACACACACACACACACAAAATATATTTGCCCAGGTTATAATGTGATCATAGTTACATACAAATTTCTTTTATATATAAAATAATATACACATATATATAAATGTATGTTGCTTGTGGTCATAGATTTTGGTATCACACTAGAGACTAATACACGGATTATTGCAAGAGGTTTGATCGCATCTGTCATATACAATGCATTATTATTCCATTTCTATACTATATTTCCCTACATCCGATTTCTGCGACGGACATGGCCGAGTACGTTGATACACGTCGGCAAGTAATCCCGCAATAGGATTACGTTCTCGACGATGGTCGACAAATGAGAAAATAAGTTGATTTTTTCCTACGAATAAATACTATTCTATTTAATATAACAATCATTGTGAATGACGAATCTAACTAATAATCATTTATATTGCTTATTAATTTGACATTTCTACAATATCATTGTACATAGAGTATACTACTCGACGAATCCTTCATAAAAATAATATGTGTGTGCACAATGTGTTTGTACATACAATTAATATTAATTATTATACAAGAGAACACTTTGTATATTTATTTGATATTTTAAATTTATTGCATATATCATTTTTATTTATTAAAGTTAATAAAAATGAAAATAAAAGTGTAAATAAAATTTGTAGTAAGCTTATAGGAATGAGTAATCATTTGGTGTATATACAATTTATATATATATATATTTTTAAATATTTAATTAAACAACAAACACTTTAAAGTATTTTATTATCGATAATACTGATATTATATTTGAAAAATGATCAATAGAATATTTAACAATTAAAACGAGTGTTCACATTTGATTAGATAACAAATACTGAACGATTCGATATTAATAATTGATCAATCCAACGTTACATACAATTTAATTATCAATATTTATATATAAGATTTATTAACCGTCTATAACTTTCTTTGAGACTTATATATTAGTTACATACAATTGTTTCTTAATAATTATAACAAGGTATTTTTTTCTTGAATTTTTTCTTTATTTCACAATATTTTCTTCATGAAAATTGGGAAGGGTTGCGCATTGGTAAAATGAACACAGAACGAGCATATTTTTTCCATTTTCATTTCGACGGGACAGCGAAAGACGAAGACGACGAGAACGAAGGAGTAGAAATAGAAGAAGAAGTAGAAGAAGAAGAAGAAGAAGTAGAAAAAGAAAGAGAAATAGAAAAGGGACGGTAGGATCGGGGGTGCAATTCATATTTGTCCGTAGGCAGCAGCGGAATTGCACCTTTAATCAAGATTTCTACCAATTTGCGAGCGCCGACGGCGCGAAGACAAAGCCTATTGTTGCCGTAACTGGTTGGGGCTTCGAGTGTTCCAACGCAACGACGAAAGAGAGAAAGAGAGAGAGAGAGAGACCGATGCGTGTGTATACCGGGTGTACTTTACAATCGTTCTACGTGACATGCCAAAGGAAGAAAAAAAAAGGGAACTAAAAATTAAAGAGAAATACCTGAAAAAAAAAAAAAAAGTAACAAATTTTTATGAAATTTTTCCACCACTTGAAATAAGTTCAGGACAACGATTAAATACGTAAACAATTGGTGACACTAAATATATGATGATGATGATGATGATGATGATGATGATGATGATGATATAAAGATAAGTGAATGATTATCAAAGATTAAATAAAATGGTTAGTTTGTTGAACACAAAAATTGAACAAAAGATATATTTGAATAGAGAGGAATAATAATGGGTAACTAAAAGAGCGAGTTAAAAGAATGTAAGTTAAAATAAAGGTAAAGTAGGAAGGCATACATCGAAGAACGGGTACACCCGTTATCCGAAAATGTAAGAGTACGTGTGCCTTCGCTTCGGTCGTCTCTGTTGGGTTAGGTCCGAGAGAGTGAGAGGAGTACGTGAAGAGAAAGATAGAGAGAGAGAGAAGAGGATTCTGAAGCGGAGGCTGACGCTCAGGGACTGGCAAGCTAGTCGTTTCGCATCCCAGAAGCCTCCTACCCCACCATTTGCCGGAAGGCTAAGCCCGTTGCCACCGCGTCCCAACCAACTTCAAGCCACTCGTACTTCTGTTTGTGTTTGCTAATTGTGAATTGTCTACTTCTTGCCGGTTGGTGCCCTGTGTACGTTTCTTGGGAAGGGATATGCCGAGGAGGAGGAATAGGAGGAAGAGAAGAAGAGGGTGGAAGAAGAGAAGAAGGAGGAGGAGGAGGATGATGACTACGACTACGACAAGGAGAAACGCTTGAGAAGGCCCGTGTGGTTCTACGGGAATGAGAAAGATAGATAATAATAGAGAAAGATGAACAGACTTGTAGAAGGTAGACAACACTGAGTAGAGCTAGGAGGATATCGCCTACGAAATGCCTCAGACCGAGGAAAAGCATCCCCTTGGGGATCCCTACTTTCTTCCTTCCACACCTACTACACACCCTTTCCCTCCCCCGTTTATCCCCCCGTCTTCCTTCCCTTCACCTAGCTAGTAGTTGTGGTAGTAACCTCTCTCTCTCTCTCTCTCTCTCTCTCTTTTTCTCTTTCTCTCTCTTTTCCTAGTTGAGCCCGCAGACACTCGAGTTTACCTCACTAGTCGCTGCTTACACGAGTACCATCCGCCAAGAGGCACCCGCGAGCGAAAGGGTACCAATTTTTAGCCAACCCACCATTTCCCTCGAGCTATCTCCTCCTCCTCTTCCTGCCACGCGTCCTCTTCCATCTTATTATTATTCTTTTTATTTTATTTTATTTTCATTCATTTTTCTTACCCCCTTTTTTTTCTTATATTCCAGATTTCCAGATTATCAAAAGATTCTTTCAAGGGGCACGATTAACCAGTTAACTGTGTCGATCATTTTGCAAAGTGCGCCCCCCCAGTGTGTGTCGCGATAATCAGCCGATGACGGATATAGTCGTCAAACACAGAGTAAGTGACGCTGTTGAAATATT
>NW_014569926.1:113869-115525 GCF_001313835.1 Polistes canadensis
AAATTATCTATAATTTTCATTTGTTTATTTCATTTCGTCCTGACCCCCCTAAACATTCTAAACATATTAAAATTGACGAGATATAATTTAGTTTTCGYCAGAATTACTATTTAAATATCAAATTGTATCAAAATTTTACGCATGACGGATATAGTCGTCAAACACAAAATTCTGCGATTCTTCCATGATGGATATAGTCGTCAACGCACACTTAACCTTTTAGATACTACGCGCCACTATAGTGGCTTTTTGTGGTTTTCTAGAAAAACGTTACGAAATTGTATAGTGTGTTCCAAAAACGATACAAGSCGWAGATCTCGTTATCAATGTGAAAATTGTGACGTAGGTTTATGTATTGTACCATGTTTCAAAATCTATCATAMTCAATTAWATTATTAGTTATTAAAGTGGAATGTTATAGTTGAAGTATGTGTAATATATATTTTTTAAAAATTATGACTTAATCATCAAATACTTCATTTGAATGTTCACGTGCACAGAACGGAATTGACCGCCACACATTGCAGTGTTATATCAATTATATGTTCACGTCAGACCCTGCCGTCCAGAGAAATAGCCACACGCAGAATTCAGCCGTATCTAAAAGGTTAACTGGTTAATATCTCTATTTTATTTTATTTCTAATCGTTCTGCGCTTTATTATTACCATTTGTCATCCTTCCCTGTCTTATTATTTTTCTTATTCTTATTTTTATTCTTTTAAGGACAATTTTGAAGCCGATAATAAGACGAATCTCAACGAGAATTCGGGTGTCGACTCGTATCATTTTATTGAGAGGATACCAGACCGAATCTCCTAGGGAAAAGCAACTGAGAGATAAAGATAGAATGAGAAGGAGGAACGGGAAAGGGAATGAGAGTTATGGGGTGGAGAAAATCTGTTGACTCTACCCTCTACTTTCAAACGAACGTTTCCCGACGTCGAATATATATCCCCACTCTGTCTATATATTTCTTTCTCTATTTCTTTTTATTTCTTCTTCTTCTTTCTTTTTCTCTTATACAAACGGGGGACATATTGTTTGGTTCAGTAATTCCTCGCGTTATTTCCCGTGTTTGCTTTTTATCATTGTAAACCGATATAGATTGTGTCCGAGGCAAGCAAGTTCCCCAGAGTAGTGGGTGGGGTGGGATGGGGTAGGGTGGAGACAGAAGAGGGGGAGAAATTTATTTAAATAAAGAATACGGGTTTGCAAGAGAGAGAGAGAGAGAGAGAGAGAGAGAGAGAGAGAATAGAGATTGATGGAAATAAATAAAAATATAAAATAAAAAAGGGAAGAGATAGAAAAAAAGAAATACATGTGTGTAATAGTTCATACGCGATAGAAGTGAAAACCTTTAGAAAACTAAACTTCGAGAGAACGAGAGACGAATGTTTACATTTTATATTACATATATTATACTATTGGGTTGACAATTAAGCGATTGCGAATTTTTTAGTGTGGGTCCGGTTATTTTAACCAGTTAAGTGTGTTTGACGACTATATCCGTCATGCGTAAAATTTTCATACAATTTGATATTTAAATAGTAATTCTGACGAAAACTAAATTATATCTCGTCAATTTTAATATGTTTAGAATGTTTAGGGGGGTCAGGACGAAATGAAATAAACAAATGAAAATTATAGATAATTT
>NW_014569927.1:0-2910 GCF_001313835.1 Polistes canadensis
AAGTCTCAAAGGGAATTATAGACGGTTAATAAATCTGATGAACAATTTATTTTGAACTAGTTGTTAAATAATAATAATAATAATAATAATAATAATCACCGAGTCACAGATTTAAATAAATTAGATTACCAATGAAAAAATATAAATTAAATAAAATATTGTAAAATATTTCATTTTGATTTAATATTTTATCATTTTGATTTAATATTCTATAATTTTACTTTGATGATTGTTTAACTTATCGATGAAAATTAAATATGAATAAGAATAGAAATGAATAGATTTATGATCTAACCGAATAATTTTGATATTAATTGCTTATGACCTTCCAGAACTAACAAAGATTCTTTCCCACTCTCTCTCTTTCTTTATATTTGTTTGTTCATTTTGTTTCTTCGATTGAACGAAAGAAGAAGAAGCCGGACCTCTCGGATGAACTCGACAATAAAATCGAACGCCAACCAACGCCTTTAAATTATTAACGGTACGGATTTTATGCAGTCGGCCTCGATCATAAACATTCTCCCGAATTTTTTGTTTCTTTTTCTCTTCTATCTGTGTTTCTCTTTCTCTCTCACTCACTTACTCTTTCGTATTTTATTTATTTTTTTTTTTTTCACCATCTTCTCTTCCTTCTTCCTTTCCGTTTCCAGTGGCCAAGTATCACGTAATAAGAAAATAAATGAAATTTTATAGCTCGAATGTTTTTTTTTAAATTCACGAAAGAATTTTTATCGAATTCTCAACCTTTTTTTTTTTCTCTTCTTCTACGTTTTTTTTCTATTTATTTTTTGTAGATATTGTTAAAATACAGACTGTGATGTTAATAAAAATGGTATCTGGATTTGTTTCTATTTCTTTTTAATTAAACACTTTGAGTGCTGAATATTTTTAACTGAATTATTTTCTAGGAATGAAATACTTTATTATTAACGTGATCAAATTCTAATAATAAATTATATTTAATAATTACAATATTTCTTACTCAGAATATATCATTTTCATCTGACAAGAGACAACAAAAGTATTACATTATTTTACATTCATATATTGATTTAAAAAAAAATAAAAAACACACACACGTATCAACTTGGCAAACTTTTTACCAAACATAGCAATCAATATAATTTTTTCCAAATGATTGAAAATAAAHTATAACACGTTTATACATTACATACATAAATATTCATTACTTCATTTTGTATGATCAAATAAAAATAACTTGATTGTTTCTTACACGATTCAACTCTTTTCATACTTATTATCATTTTTGTTTTTTTTTTTTTGTTAAAAGAAGAAGAAGAAGAAGAAGTGCTGAATACTTTTAACTGAAGTAATTTTCTAGRAATAAAATACTTTATTATTAACGTGACCAGATTCTAATATACAATAATATAAATTATATTTAATAATTACAATATTTCTTACTCAGAATATATMATTTTCATCTGACAAAAGACAACAAAAGTATTACATTATTTTACATTCATATTTTGATAAAAAATAAACACACACTTATCAACTTTGCAAACTTTTACCAAACACATATATACGTTCATAGCAATTAATATAATTTTTTTCCAAATGATTGAAAATAAWMTATAACACGTTTATACATTACATACATAAATATTCATTATTTCATTTTGTATGATCAMATAAAAATAAYYTGATTGTTTCTTACACGATTCAACTCTTTTCATACTTATTATCATTTTTGTTTTTTTTTTTTTTTTTAAAAGAAGAAGAAGAAGAAGAAGAAAAACAACTATTCGAACCTACTCGTTTTCCCACAGCCCACTTTTCTTATTCTCACTTTAATCTTCTCGTCCCTATCATTCTCTCTCTCTCTCTCTCTCTCTCTCTCTCTCTCTCTCTGAGATTCATGCAAATGAGAAGTCGGTGAATTTAAGTAGTGGCTGATGTTCGATGCTATTAAATTCCGACTGGGTTTGAACACAAAAAGAGAGCAAAGATCAATAATCATCCTTTTTGATATCTTGGGCACCAATTGCTGATAAGAAAAACGAAAATCATTGGCCATTTCCATAAACGAGGATCGTTTTAAAAAATATTATCTTTCTCTCTCTCTCTCTCTCTCACACAGACACATACACACGTTTCTCACTTATTCTCATTCGTTTTTACTTTCATTCTATCTTGTATTTCAAATTAAAAAAGAGAAAAAGAAAAACAGAATAATAATTAAGTATCGGTCAAGAAGAAGAATAAAAAAAAAAAGAAATAAAAAAGAATATTACAAGTTCTCACGGTCAAAGTCGCATACCAGGGATCATTATAAAGATGATTTAGTATGTCGAAATCATTATGACACCTGACGGTTCATTTACATTAATCTCTTTCACTTGATGTTCACCATCATCGAAATAACGCAACAACTCAAATCCTATTGTTTGCTAATATATATATAAATATATACAGACAACACCTTTGTGATGATATCCTTCAATTATTTTTGATTTTCTCAAATCGATCTGTTCGATGGAATCCAATTTTCTCATGGATACTCATTTTCTTTCTCTTTTATAAGTCATGGTCAAAAATATTACGGTTTATTTATCATCACACACACAATGTAATAGTTAAATTTTCATTGAAAATGATTTGATTATTTATTTATTTATTTATTTCTACAAATTTCTAAATATTGATATCATTTATTAATATAATTTAATAATAATTTAGGTTTTCTATCACAAAGTATCGAATTATTTATACACTTTATTTATTCATTTTTATTTTATAAAAACTTCTCTTTTATAAGTCACGATCAAAAATATTACGGTTTATTTATCATCACACACAATGTAATAGATAAAAATATCATTGAAAATGATTTGATTATTTATTTATTTATTTCTACAAATTTCTAAATATTGATATAATTTA
>NW_014569927.1:3702-7653 GCF_001313835.1 Polistes canadensis
TTTCTACAAATTTCTAAATATTGATATAATTTATTAATATAATTTAATAATAATTTAAGTTTTCTATCACAAAGTATCGAATTATTTATACACTTAATTCATTCATTTTTATTTTATAAACACTGGATTAATGCAACAATTTATTTTTTCTAAATTAATTATCATGTAATACAAATTTGTGTAATTTGTTTATTTTTTAATTTTATCATAGGTTCACAGAATAATTTTCTTTTTTTTATATTTTTCTATCGAAACAAATTAGATTTGGGTTAAAGTTTTAGATTACTCATCGTAATATTATTGTTGAAAAATAAATGTGAATATTACTTAATGTAAAATCACAAATCACAATGTTTCTAATAGTATACAAAATAACATTGTATATAACAATTCAAAAGAATATATATTTTCAAAAATAAAAGATACAACAATTGTAAAAATTCGTCCGATGTCATCTCGTCGTTTTTCCGAAACATCACGCAGTTATATATACACGACACCCACACAATAACAAGTCATCTAAAGATATCAAAAATAATATTCGAAAGCTTTGGAATTTATACGAACGATAAAGTATAACCCCCAGGTTGTGGAAATGGTCGAATCCATAAAAAAGAAATTAAAAAACAAAAAACAAGTGGACTCTCGTAATAATAATTCACTTGCGTTAGGGTTTAGAATATGAATAAAAATGATAAATAATTTTCATTGGTCACGAGGCCTGGTCAAATTTGTTCTCAGGGTCACATTTAAGTTACACGAGAACGAACGAACGAACATAAAATTGTAAAGTATGAATCTTTGACTAATACACGTGCCCAACCTTTTACAGGTACTGCTGCAATGAATGAACGTACGAACGAATGAATGAACGAACAAACGAATGTACGAACGTAGGAAAATATGCGAAAAAAAAAACCCATAAAATAGTAAAATATGAATCTCTGACTAATGCACGTGGGCAACCTTTTTCAGGTACTGCTGCAAGCGGCACTGGTGTGGGAGGAGGTACGAGCCGCACCAGCCAAGAGAAACGACATCCTAGCTGGGACAGAATTCCTTTCGGTTTTCATAAACGGTGCAATGGCACCGGCACCCCAACGACGACGAGGATTCCGTCGTGGTGGTCATACGTCATCTTTATCGTCATCATCATCATCATCGTTATCTTCCTCATCATCCTCATCATCATCTTCTTCATCGTCCTCTTCGTCTTCGGGAGACAGCGTCAGCTCGGAGTCCCAACACGAAGCATCGATTTACCGAATTTCCAGAAATCCCAGTGGCCGAACGAGTAGCATTACGAAAACTCAACATTCCGGTCGTAGTCCCGACGAAATAGTTCGTTTTTATCCAATAAGCCGTGAGAAAAATATGAACGACAACGGCCAAGAAAATTTGGCATCGTTGATCGATGATTTGAGCATGGCTACGAGCTTCTCACCAAAAATTACAAACAACGAACAATCGTCCAGGTCTAATAACAGTAGCACAATCATTAACAATAATAATAGCAATGCTAGTAATCATCATAAAATTCTAACTAGCAGGCAAAAGGTTATAGGTGTTAGTGTAACTTCGACTGTCGAGGCTACCCCTTACAAAGTTAGAGTTGAACATTACGATAGTTCAGATGCTCCTGTTGTCACAAGGCCACCTATTATCATTTCAAAAACCTCCAACAAGGATTCGGACAGGTCTACTTCTAAGACTACTTCTCGATCAGTTACCGAAAGATCTACTTTATCAACACCCACGAGTACTACTACTACTACTACAAGTACTACTACTTCTACAACCGTGATGACACCTTTGCCAGCTCGTTTGGTTACCGAAGAACTTACCAATATCGTTTCGGAATCCAACAGAAGCGAATTTTCCGTCGACGAAGGTTTACCGAGAACCAGTTGGCGTCAACACGGTTCAATTACACCCAGAACAACAACTACCACCAAACATAGTTCGATTTATGGTTCCTTTGACAAACAACGTCAACCAATCGTAACGTCCACCACTTTAATTACCGACGAAGATAATTACGAATTATCCGAGGAAAATTCGGAACCACTCGAGATACACGAGGAACCAATGGAAATCGATTCCGAACAAATTTTAACCCAACCCCAGGGTAGAAAAGTTGGCAGACATTACGAGGGTTCACATTTTAATAACAGGCCAACAACGAAATACGGACAATCATCTAAAATTTCTTACAAATCTTCGAGACAATACAGCGAACCATCGAAAATCTACGGCGAACCGGAAAAAGTTTACGGTGAACCAGCCAAAATCTATGGCGAACCTTCCAAAGTTTACAGCGAACCCGCCAAAGTTTATGGCGAACCGTCGAAAATTTATTCGGAACCGTCGAAAATTTACTCGGAACCGGAAAAAATCTATGGCGAACCATCGAAAATTTACTCAGAACCGTCGAAAATTTATTCGGAACCGTCGAAAATTTATTCACAACCATCGAAGATTTATGGCGAACCGAGTAAAGTTTATGATAACGAAGGACAACCGTTGAGACGCGAACAATCAGGTGCTGTTGAACCGGAGGAAGAAAATTACGAGCTCGACGAATCGGTTAGCGTTGGTAGCAATGGTAAAGCTTATGGTCCCCAAATGACCATAACCGAGGCACCCCCTAATTCGTCGGATGTTGAGGATGGTCACAAAGTTGGTTATGTTGAGGAAGGTCGTAATTATCACAAGTATAGGGTCGAGGAAAGAACTCCGGATGGTTTTATTGTTGGCGAATATGGGGTTGTCAGTCACGACGATGGTTCCCTTAGAGGTGTCAGGTACACCGCTGATGGTACCATCGATCCTAGATTGATCTACGAAGCCCTCATGAAATTCCTGGCTCTTTGAATTTAAACAATACAATATTTTCGATCAATTAATTAAGGGGTTACATGGGTTTACACCGGGGAAAAAATAGCATATTTTCAGCAATTTTTTTTTTCTATATAAAAAATGGAATTCTTATTCAAACTTTTTATAGTATTTAAGATACATATTTAAAGAAGATTTTCTGAATTKTTSSTTGAAMAATATTTTAAACTCAGCCATTGCGACGTCATTTCCGGTGACCCCACCGAAAATAAGTGTTTTCGCGTTGACAGCAGAACTTATAAACGGTGGGGGTTTTTCTGTTGAAAAAATAGGATCTTTTAGTGAATACTTAAAACTAGAAACTGGACGAAGGAAAAAGAMAAAAATTRAAAWTTGGATTTTTAGCAACGTTTTTAGCAAGAACATTCAAATTTCGCTACAATTTGCACCACATTTTGGTTTCTTAAAATTCAATTTTATAAAAAAAAAGGAAAATCCTTCGTTCAAGTCCTTGTCAATAGTATCACGAAGACGTGTAGCAAAATTTCATGAAAATCGGTTAAGTAGTTTTCGAGAAATCTTGACAACCGACTTTAGAAAAAACGTTTTGAGAAAAACGCGTTTAAAGATTTGAGTGCTGGTATAAGAGCCATTAAAGAGGCTCTATCTTTAAAACTACTACTCCTATCGACTTCAAAATTCAATACAATATTCTAGATGAGTTGTAGAATTTAAAAAAAAATTTTTTTTGAAAATCCCAAACCCATGTAACCCCTTAACCGAAAGAGTCTTACGGAAGAGTCTCCTATTAAACGAAGACAACAACAAAACAAACAACTAAGAAAAATAAGACAAATTAATAAAAGCGATTTAAGTTTTTCGTTGACCAACACCACCAACCCCCCCCCTGGGTCATCATGATTCAATGGAAGCAGCCACAAATTTTTTTTGTTTGATTTCAATGATCTTTTTATTCCTATCATTTTATTTATTATCAAAAACATTTCTTCTAATATTCTCGATTGCGTTTAAGAGAATTAATGAACAAAATGTTAGAAGTTGTTTTATATATATATATATTATATTATATTATATTATATTATATTATATAAT